>NC_135549.1:32294831-32379831 GCF_964340395.1 Glandiceps talaboti | reverse complement strand
ACCAGGCACCACTACTACTACGTTAACCCATTATCCTTCACTAGGCACCACTACTACTAAGTTAACCCATGATCCATCACCAGGCACCACTACTACTAAGTAAACCCATGATCCATCACTAGGCACCACTACTACTAAGTCAACCCATGATCCATCACTAGGCACCACTACTACTAAGTTAACCCATGATCCATCACCAGGCACCACTACTACTAAGTTAAACCATGATCCATCACTAGGCACCACCACTACTACTAAGTTAACCCATGATCCATCACCAGGCACCTCTACTACTAAGTTAACCCATGATCCATCACCAGGCACCACTACTACTAAGTTAACCCATGATCCATCACCAGGCACCACTACTACTAAGTTAACCCATGATCCATCACCAGGCACCACTACTACTAAGTCTACCCATGATCCATCACTAGGCACCACTACTATCGTCCACTCATCCACCACCAACCCACCTAACCATCCATCCATATCCATCCATCCATCCATCCATCCATCCATCCACTTACGCCCATCTCTCTATCTCTCTATCTCTCTATCTATCTATCTATCTATCTATCTATCTATCTATCTATCTATCTATCTATCTATCTACGATTTATTGATGACGGCGTTGGTGCAGCTTCACTCAAACTTGAGGAACTTTAAATGCAATTTATTAACTACATAATATGTAATTTTAATCATGTCATTCAGTATAGTTATGATATTTCTGAACTAACTATCAATTTCCTTGACATCTCCCTTTGGATTGATGGTGATGATATAGCTACATCTATTTATACTAAACCTACTGAATAACATTCATATTTGCAGTTTGGTTCATCACATCCTAATAAGTGTAAAGATTCCATTCCCTCTTCACATTACTTCGTTTACGTCATATTTGTAGTAGTGATTTGGATATCAGGAAAGGTCTGCTGAATTTTGCACGTCCTTTCATCGACGTGGTTATCCAGTGTCGGTTACTAATTCGGCTTTACTTAAAGTGTCATCTTTGTCTAGGGAAGCTTGTATCAAATCACATGATCAGACGATTAACAACGATCGTCCCATATTGGCTCTAACATACTTTTCCACTAGAGTTAAGAACATTATATACAAGCATTTTAATATCTTACGTTCTAATAGGGTTACCAATTCATTATTTCCTGAAGTACCTTTAACAGCTTGGCGTCGTGATACTAAATACTAATCTTAGAGATATGGTGGTACGTACAGAACAACATGGATTGGAAGTTAATGCTGGTTCATTTCCATGCCATCGTACTCGATGTGGTACATATAGTTTCATTATTAATACTAATAATGTTTTTGGCCCTAAGAACAGTGTGGTTGTTATGAGTATATTTAATTGTATTAGTACTAACGTAGTGTATTGCACAGAAATGTGGTTTTATATATAGGTTCGACTGTACGTCGTCTTGGTGATCGTTTCGTGGAACATCTCCGCCTGACCAGACAACCGAATCGTAACTATCCCGTATCTATGCATTTTATTACCAACGATCATAGTGTATCAGATATGTCTATTTCAGGAATTTGTAAGGTTTCTGGTAATGAGATTCAATTGAGGTTGAAGGATGAGGAAATCATTTTCCGTCTCGGAACGCTGACACCCCTTCGAATTGAAAGATTGTTCACGTCATTTCCTGTCTAACTACCCTTACTTTATATTTCAGGCGTGTTCAGTTGTTGTTTTTTTGGTGCGTGTGAGTTTTAACACTCTTTGCACTATAACCGTTAATCTCGCGCGGTTGTAGTTCTAATCCATAACATTCAGATATAGTCAGGTATTTACCAACTTTGTCTTGCCTTATAACTTGAAAAAGAATATTCGAAACGTCGGGACTCGGATTACATCTATTTATTCGGACTGTCTCACTCGTTCATTATGCACTCTCTCTCTCTCTCTCTCTCTCTCTCTCTCTCTCTCTCTCTCTCTCTCTCTCTCTCTCTCTCTCTCTCTCTCTCTCTCTCTCTCTCTCTCTCTCTCTCTCTCTCTCTCTCTCTCTCTCTCTCTGTTTGTCATTTATTGCATTCAAAGGCCATTGGCCCAAAATACAAATCACTATGAATAATAAACACAATACGGTTAAAGGTTACAGTTCCTTGCTTCAGCTCTTACTGTTAGAGCATGCTTGAGAATGGTTGCTCGACTTTGTAAGATAACTATTTGGTCAGATGATAACAGCTCATTAAATGTTTCGTGAGTAGGCGGAGAATAAAAGTACTGTGAAATTCAAGTTCATTTGAGTCGCAAAGAAAACAGATTCGATCGGCTCTGTCGGCTCTGTTGTTTATGTCAGAGACCCATGTGTGTCTTGTTCTTTTAATATTTTTTGGCGTCTATAGTTTGGCATTAGTTCAGTATTTAATGCAACGTTTTGCTGTTTGTAGATAAAGAGGATATCTACCACATTCGCCAAGAGTGGTGCACTATTTGAGATCCCAAGGACAAACCTATATGCACTATTTTGTACTCTTTCTAATAAAATGTAGATTGAAATCCCCAAATTTCGGAGCGGTATGTCAGAATAGGCGTCACCATGGAGTCAAACATTTAAAAAAAAAAGTATTAAACGATAGTGGGTTGATTTTTTATAGATTCTTGATGATACTAAGGAGTGCTTTTCTACCCTGTTGTGTCAATAGCTTCGTTGCACTTGACCATTTCAACTGACAAGAAAATAAAATTCCTAGATATTTGCAATATGATACGACATCTAGTTTCTCATCTTTATAGAACCATTTTGTCCTTTTTGGAAATGACACCTCCCTTCCTGAACAAGACAACTTTCGTCTTACTTAAATTAACTGACATCTTACACTTATCACAATAATTGCTTAACCTGTTTATCAACCTTTGTCGACCTATAACACTGTCGGAAAACAAAGCTACGTCGTCAGCAAATAACAAACAAAAGAGTTCTATTAAATCGGGCGTCAGTTGGATGTCCCTAAATTCACAACTTTGGATGATCTCATTTACTAATAAAGAACGAAAATAAAAACGGGTTTAAGATACAGCAATAAGTCAGTCCAAATAATCTGATGTCCGTATACAAGATTTAACGTTGCTTCAAAATTCGAATCATTTTCCCGTTAACACAAACTTTATTAAGTCACAATCTCTGACGTTCTACAGTATAGAAGGCTTTTGAAAAGTCTACAAAAATACATTAAAATCTTCCTTTCTTTAATGTTAAGTACGTCTATACAATTGATTGACATACGATTGCAAAATAAAAATATTGTCTGTACTTGAATATTCTCTTCTGAATCCAGCTTGTGTAAAAGTTTTACTAAAAATACTCAGCAGGGAGATCCCCCTGTAAGTTTCACAGAATTGAGCCCTTTTTGTGTGTAAAGGTATAATTATTGACCTTGTCCACTCTTTTGGGAAACCAGTGTCAAAAAATAGTGTTAAATAAAATCACCACGTATGGAGTTAAGAAATCTCTATTTGCCTTTAAATATTCTCCTAGTATACCATCTGGACCTGGAGATTTGCCATTCTTCAAAATTCAAATTGTTAATGCTTATTCTGATTTCCTCTTCTGTAATTGGACAGTTTAAAACTTCCATGCTTACGTCACTTTCAAGTCCAGGTGTGAATTCATTCAAATGCGATTCAAGAGTAGAAAGTTTATTTGCAAGTTAAAACTCTTCAACATCATCATTTAAATAAAAAACTGACGTAATTGAACCATTCATGTGATTTGACGGAGCTATACAAGGGACTAGATTTAGATCGTCAGTTCCCGCAGGGTAGACCAAAAGGATTTCGGATCACCAAGAGATTTTGAAAGCTTACACCTTTCATTTTCAAGAAAAACACGTTTCTTATTACGACAAACATTCTAAAACTCTCCTTGACGGAAGTTATCCAAGAGGGAAAGATCCCCCGTAATTCTAAAATGTCGAAGACATTTATACTTCTTTGACTTCAACACTTTACAATCTTTATCGAACCATAAACTTTAAGGTTGTTTTTGATGGTTCCCGTTAAATACAAACTTCTTTAACATGTTGCAGTTTTTAACGGCAGAGTTACATATCTCAATAAATGGTACAATAAAGTGATCAATGTCAAAATTATTCTCAAAAATATAAGCAAGACGGTTTATGTTCTCTTCCGACTGAAAGACACCCACAAACTCTCCCTGACGATCAGAATTCCAAACATACTGTCAGTATCTGTTTGATACAACAACGTTACCGGATTCGACAAATGCTATTTGGAAAGTCAATGGTAAATGGTCTGATTCTATACGGATTGGAATAGAAAGGTTTACACACTTATCGAAAAAGGACGACGACACTAATACATAATCTACGCCGCTTACACCTGTACTAGAAATACAGGTAAAATCGCCAATATTTGCATCCGAACCAGATCTACCGTTTAGCATATGTAAATTAAACGCATTGCAAAGTAACAAAACTAACAACTATGTCGACATAGGTTATTAACTAAAATTTCGTTTTCTCGTATGAATTAAAACAAATTAAACTCGTTGGTTGCACCTTAAATCTCTAGTCGTCGAATGTTAATCGTCCGAATGACAGTTTTCAGAAACGCCCAAATTAGCTTATAGCAAGATCAAGTTTTAGCCTAATATTACATGATTGTTGTAATCGTTGTTTTTAATCATCTAGATATGCCTAGTACTTCACATTTTACACACAATACAGGAAGTACATGTACCCATGGTTCCTAGTGTAACGTTTTGTTACTCTTTCGGTCACCAATGTTACTTTCTGATCTTGTCAATCAATATAACTTGAATGATTCTCCACTCTAACTGTCTATTGAGCTACGAGATCTCCAAGCTTGGAGAAGTCAGGAATTAGAATTAACACGTTAGAACCACTTGTTCTCTCGCTCACAATACGAAATACACACAAGTTTAGTTGTCGAAATCATTGACCAAACGTCCGAAGAGCGGTCACAGCAGTACTAGTGTTAGTGCACAAATCTATGTTAGAGTCACCACAAGACTGAACCATGGGACACAACTCCGCAAACCGTTCTGTTCTTCCTGGTCTGATTATTGCTATACAATTCTAAAATAAGAGTTGTAAATAAATGACGTCATCATATTCAAATAACATTGTATTATTGGCAATCATGAGATATAAAATTGTTGACTTATCGTAAAATAATGACGTTATGTTTATCGTTATGTGTAATCATCAGCTTGGTGCCAGTCTCCAATACGTAGGCGTGCTTTGATATTCAGCCAACATTGTGAATCTATTCTAGGAATTGTGTCTGGATTTAGTGACAGTTACTAGTATGACATACTCATATTAGCCATACGGTTACACACCCTTGGTGTGGTCATGCGAACATACTTGTATTAGCCATGAAGTTACACACCCTCCCATGGTGTGGTCATGACATACTCGTATTAGCTTTACCGTTACACACCCTTGTTTGTGTTTAATATGACATACACCAATAGGAATGGTTGAGGTACATTGTCAATAGGAATGGTTGAGGTACATTACCAATATGAATGGTTGAGGTACATTACCAATATGAATGGTTGAGGTACATTACCAATATGAATGGTTGAGGTACATTGTCAATAGGAATGGTTGAGGTACATTACCAATATGAATGGTTGAGGTACATTATCAATTGGAATGGTTGAGGTACATTACCAATAGGAATGGTTGAGGTACATTACCAATAGGAATGGTTGAGGTACATTACCAATAGGAATGGTTGAGGTACATTATCAATAGGAATGATTGAGGTACATTATCAATAGGAATGGTTGAGGTACATTATCAATAGGAATGGTTGAGGTACATTATCAATAGGAATGGTTGAGGTACATTATCAATAGGAATGATTGAGGTACATTATCAATAGGAATGGTTGAGGTACATTATCAATAGGAATGGTTGAGGTACATTATCAATAGGAATGATTGAGGTACATTATCAATAGGAATGATTGAGGTACATTATCAATAGGAATGATTGAGGTACATTATCAATAGGAATGGTTGAGGTACATTATCAATAGGAATGGTTGAGGTACATTATCAATAGGAATGGTTGAGGTACATTATCAATAGGAATGGTTGAGGTACATTATCAATAGGAATGATTGAGGTACATTATCAATAGGAATGGTTGAGGTACATTACCAATAGGAATGGTTGAGGTACATTACCAATAGGAATGGTTGAGGTACATTATCAATAGGAATGGTTGAGGTACATTATCAATAGGAATGGTTGAGGTACATTACCAATAGGAATGGTTGAGGTACATTACCAATAGGAATGGTTGAGGTACATTATCAATAGGAATGATTGAGGTACATTACCAATAGGAATGGTTGAGGTACATTATCAATAGGAATGGTTGAGGTACATTATCAATTGGAATGATTGAGGTACATTACCAATAGGAATGATTGAGGTACATTATCAATAGGAATGGTTGAGGTACATTATCAATGGGAATGGTTGAGGTACATTATCAATAGGAATGGTTGAGGTACATTATCAATAGGAATGATTGAGGTACATTATCAATAGGAATGGTTGAGGTACATTACCAATAGGAATGGTTGAGGTACATTATCAATAGGAATGGTTGAGGTACATTATCAATTGGAATGGTTGAGGTACATTACCAATAGGAATGGTTGAGGTACATTATCAATAGGAATGGTTGAGGTACATTATCAATTGGAATGGTTGAGGTACATTATCAATTGGAATGGTTGAGGTACATTACCAATAGGAATGGTTGAGGTACATTATCAATAGGAATGGTTGAGGTACATTATCAATAGGAATGGTTGAGGTACATTATCAATAGGAATGGTTGAGGTACATTATCAATAGGAATGATTGAGGTACATTACCAATAGGAATGATTGAGGTACATTATCAATAGGAATGGTTGAGGTACATTATCAATGGGAATGGTTGAGGTACATTATCAATGGGAATGATTGAGGTACATTACCAATAGGAATGGTTGAGGTACATTACCAATAGGAATGGTTGAGGTACATTACCAATAGGAATGATTGAGGTACATTATCAATAGGAATGGTTGAGGTACATTATCAATAGGAATGGTTGAGGTACATTATCAATAGGAATGGTTGAGGTACATTATCAATAGGAATGATTGAGGTACATTACCAATAGGAATGGTTGAGGTACATTATCAATAGGAATGGTTGAGGTACATTACCAATAGGAATGGTTGAGGTACATTACCAATAGGAATGGTTGAGGTACATTATCAATTGGAATGGTTGAGGTACATTATCAATAGGAATGGTTGAGGTACATTACCAATAGGAATGATTGAGGTACATTATCAATAGGAATGGTTGAGGTACATTATCAATAGGAATGGTTGAGGTACATTATCAATAGGAATGGTTGAGGTACATTATCAATTGGAATGGTTGAGGTACATTATCAATAGGAATGGTTGAGGTACATTATCAATAGGAATGGTTGAGGTACATTACCAATAGGAATGGTTGAGGTACATTATCAATAGGAATGGTTGAGGTACATTACCAATAGGAATGGTTGAGGTACATTACCAATATGAATGGTTGAGGTACATTATCAATAGGAATGGTTGAGGTACATTATCAATAGGAATGGTTGAGGTACATTATCAATAGGAATGATTGAGGTACATTATCAATAGGAATGGTTGAGGTACATTATCAATAGGAATGGTTGAGGTACATTATCAATAGGAATGGTTGAGGTACATTATCAATAGGAATGGTTGAGGTACATTATCAATTGGAATGGTTGAGGTACATTATCAATAGGAATGGTTGAGGTACATTATCAATTGGAATGGTTGAGATACATTATCAATAGGAATGGTTGAGGTACAATATCAATAGGAATGGTTGAGGTACATTATCAATAGGAATGGTTGAGGTACATTATCAATAGGAATGATTGAGGTACATTATCAATAGGAATGGTTGAGGTACATTATCAATAGGAATGGTTGAGGTACATTATCAATAGGAATGGTTGAGGTACATTATCAATAGGAATGGTTGAGGTACATTACCAATAGGAATGGTTGAGGTACATTATCAATAGGAATGGTTGAGGTACATTACCAATAGGAATGGTTGAAGTACATTATCAATAGGAATGGTTGAGGTACATTATCAATAGGAATGGTTGAGGTACATTATCAATAGGAATGATTGAGGTACATTACCAATAGGAATGGTTGAAGTACATTATCAATAGGAATGGTTGAGGTACATTATCAATAGGAATGGTTGAGGTACATTATCAATAGGAATGGTTGAGGTACATTATCAATAGGAATGGTTGAGGTACATTACCAATAGGAATGGTTGAGGTACATTACCAATATGAATGGTTGAGGTACATTATCAATAGGAATGGTTGAGGTACATTATCAATAGGAATGGTTGAGGTACATTATCAATAGGAATGGTTGAGGTACATTATCAATAGGAATGGTTGAGGTACATTATCAATAGGAATGGTTGAGGTACATTATCAATAGGAATGGTTGAGGTACATTATCAATAGGAATGGTTGAGGTACATTATCAATT
The DNA here is from genome assembly GCF_964340395.1 of Glandiceps talaboti. Classification (NCBI taxonomy): domain Eukaryota; kingdom Metazoa; phylum Hemichordata; class Enteropneusta; family Spengelidae; genus Glandiceps; species Glandiceps talaboti. Next base: position 32,371,194 of record NC_135549.1, on the reverse strand, counting down.
GGAATGGTTGAGGTACATTATCAATAGGAATGGTTGAGGTACATTATCAATAGGAATGATTGAGGTACATTATCAATTGGAATGATTGAGGTACATTATCAATTGGAATGGTTGAGGTACATTATCAATAGGAATGGTTGAGGTACATTATCAATAGGAATGGTTGAGGTACATTATCAATAGGAATGGTTGAGGTACATTACCAATAGGAATGGTTGAGGTACATTATCAATAGGAATGGTTGAGGTACATTACCAATAGGAATGATTGAGGTACATTATCAATAGGAATGGTTGAGGTACATTATCAATAGGAATGATTGAGGTACATTATCAATAGGAATGGTTGAGGTACATTATCAATAGGAATGATTGAGGTACATTATCAATAGGAATGGTTGAGGTACATTACCAATAGGAATGGTTGAGGTACATTATCAATAGGAATGGTTGAGGTACATTATCAATAGGAATGGTTGAGGTACATTATCAATAGGAATGATTGAGGTACATTATCAATAGGAATGGTTGAGGTACATTATCAATAGGAATGGTTGAGGTACATTATCAATAGGAATGGTTGAGGTACATTATCAATAGGAATGGTTGAGGTACATTATCAATAGGAATGGTTGAGGTACATTACCAATAGGAATGATTGAGGTACATTACCAATAGGAATGGTTGAGGTACATTACCAATAGGAATGGTTGAGGTACATTATCAATAGGAATGGTTGAGGTACATTATCAATAGGAATGGTTGAGGTACATTATCAATAGGAATGGTTGAGGTACATTACCAATAGGAATGGTTGAGGTACATTATCAATAGGAATGGTTGAGGTACATTATCAATAGGAATGGTTGAGGTACATTACCAATAGGAATGGTTGAGGTACATTACCAATAGGAATGGTTAAGGTACATTATCAATTGGAATGGTTGAGGTACATTATCAATAGGAATGGTTGAGGTACATTATCAATGGGAATGGTTGAGGTACATTATCAATAGGAATGGTTGAGGTACATTATCAATAGGAATGGTTGAGGTACATTATCAATAGGAATGGTTGAGGTACATTACCAATAGGAATGGTTGAGGTACATTACCAATAGGAATGGTTGAGGTACATTATCAATAGGAATGGTTGAGGTACATTACCAATAGGAATGATTGAGGTACATTATCAATAGGAATGGTTGAGGTACATTATCAATAGGAATGGTTGAGGTACATTACCAATAGGAATGGTTGAAGTACATTATCAATAGGAATGGTTGAGGTACATTATCAATAGGAATGGTTGAGGTACATTACCAATAGGAATGATTGAGGTACATTATCAATAGGAATGGTTGAGGTACATTATCAATAGGAATGGTTGAGGTACATTATCAATAGGAATGGTTGAGGTACATTACCAATAGGAATGGTTGAGGTACATTACCAATAGGAATGGTTGAGGTACATTATCAATAGGAATGGTTGAGGTACATTACCAATAGGAATGATTGAGGTACATTATCAATAGGAATGGTTGAGGTACATTACCAATAGGAATGGTTGAGGTACATTATCAATAGGAATGGTTGAGGTACATTATCAATAGGAATGATTGAGGTACATTACCAATAGGAATGGTTGAGGTACATTATCAATAGGAATGGTTGAGGTACATTATCAATAGGAATGATTGAGGTACATTATCAATAGGAATGGTTGAGGTACATTACCAATAGGAATGGTTGAGGTACATTACCAATAGGAATGGTTGAGGTACATTATCAATAGCAATGGTTGAGGTACATTACCAATAGGAATGGTTGAGGTACATTATCAATAGCAATGGTTGAGGTACATTATCAATAGCAATGATTGAGGTACATTATCAATAGGAATGGTTGAGGTACATTATCAATAGGAATGATTGAGGTACATTATCAATAGGAATGATTGAGGTACATTACCAATAGGAATGGTTGAGGTACATTATCAATAGGAATGGTTGAGGTACATTATCAATAGGAATGGTTGAGGTACATTATCAATAGGAATGGTTGAGGTACATTATCAATAGGAATGGTTGAGGTACATTATCAATAGGAATGGTTGAGGTACATTATCAATTGGAATGGTTGAGGTACATTATCAATAGGAATGGTTGAGGTACATTACCAATAGGAATGGTTGAGGTACATTATCTATAGGAATGGTTGAGGCACATTATCAATGGGAATGATTGAGGTACATTATCAATAGGAATGGTTGAGATACATTATCAATAGGAATGGTTGAGGTACAATATCAATAGGAATGGTTGAGGTACATTATCAATAGGAATGGTTGAGGTACATTATCAATAGGAATGATTGAGGTACATTATCAATAGGAATGGTTGAGGTACATTATCAATAGGAATGGTTGAGGTACATTATCAATAGGAATGGTTGAGGTACATTATCAATAGGAATGGTTGAGGTACATTATCAATAGGAATGATTGAGGTACATTATCAATAGGAATGGTTGAGGTACATTATCAATAGGAATGGTTGAGGTACATTATCAATAGGAATGGTTGAGGTACATTATCAATAGGAATGGTTGAGGTACATTATCAATAGGAATGGTTGAGGTACATTATCAATAGGAATGGTTGAGGTACATTATCAATAGGAATGGTTGAGGTACATTATCAATAGGAATGGTTGAGGTACATTACCAATAGGAATGGTTGAGGTACATTATCAATAGGAATGGTTGAGGTACATTACCAATAGGAATGATTGAGGTACATTATCAATAGGAATGGTTGAGGTACATTACCAATAGGAATGATTGAGGTACATTATCAATAGGAATGGTTGAGGTACATTATCAATAGGAATGATTGAGGTACATTATCAATAGGAATGGTTGAGGTACATTACCAATAGGAATGGTTGAGGTACATTATCAATAGGAATGGTTGAGGTACATTATCAATGGGAATGGTTGAGGTACATTATCAATAGGAATGGTTGAGGTACATTATCAATGGGAATGGTTGAGGTACATTATCAATGGGAATGGTTGAGGTACATTACCAATAGGAATGGTTGAGGTACATTACCAATAGGAATGGTTGAGGTACATTATCAATAGGAATGATTGAGGTACATTATCAATAGGAATGGTTGAGGTACATTATCAATAGGAATGGTTGAGGTACATTATCAATAGGAATGGTTGAGGTACATTATCAATAGGAATGGTTGAGGTACATTATCAATAGGAATGGTTGAGGTACATTATCAATAGGAATGGTTGAGGTACATTATCAATAGGAATGGTTGAGGTACATTATCAATAGGAATGGTTGAGGTACATTATCAATGGGAATGGTTGAGGTACATTATCAATAGGAATGGTTGAGGTACATTATCAATGGGAATGGTTGAGGTACATTATCAATGGGAATGGTTGAGGTACATTACCAATAGGAATGGTTGAGGTACATTACCAATAGGAATGGTTGAGGTACATTATCAATTGGAATGGTTGAGGTACATTATCAATAGGAATGGTTGAGGTACATTATCAATAGGAATGATTGAGGTACATTATCAATGGGAATGGTTGAGGTACATTATCAATAGGAATGGTTGAGGTACATTATCAATAGGAATGGTTGAGGTACATTACCAATAGGAATGATTGAGGTACATTATCAATAGGAATGGTTGAGGTACATTATCAATAGGAATGGTTGAGGTACATTATCAATAGGAATGGTTGAGGTACATTATCAATAGGAATGGTTGAGGTACATTATCAATAGGAATGGTTGAGGTACATTATCAATAGGAATGGTTGAGGTACATTATCAATAGCAATGGTTGAGGTACATTACCAATAGGAATGGTTGAGGTACATTATCAATAGGAATGGTTGAGGTACATTATCAATAGGAATGGTTGAGGTACATTACCAATAGGAATGGTTGAGGTACATTACCAATAGGAATGGTTGAGGTACAATATCAATAGGAATGGTTGAGGTACATTACCAATAGGAATGATTGAGGTACATTATCAATAGGAATGATTGAGGTACATTATCAATAGGAATGGTTGAGGTACATTATCAATAGGAATGGTTGAGGTACATTATCAATAGGAATGGTTGAGGTACATTACCAATAGGAATGGTTGAGGTACATTACCAATAGGAATGGTTGAGGTACATTACCAATAGGAATGGTTGAGGTACATTATCAATGGGAATGGTTGAGGTACATTATCAATAGGAATGGTTGAGGTACATTACCAATAGGAATGGTTGAGGTACATTATCAATAGGAATGGTTGAGGTACATTACCAATAGGAATGATTGAGGTACATTATCAATAGGAATGGTTGAGGTACATTACCAATAGGAATGGTTGAGGTACATTATCAATAGGAATGGTTGAGGTACATTATCAATAGGAATGATTGAGGTACATTACCAATAGGAATGGTTGATGTACATTATCAATAGGAATGGTTGAGGTACATTATCAATAGGAATGATTGAGGTACATTATCAATAGGAATGGTTGAGGTACATTACCAATAGGAATGGTTGAGGTACATTACCAATAGGAATGGTTGAGGTACATTATCAATAGCAATGGTTGAGGTACATTACCAATAGGAATGGTTGAGGTACATTATCAATAGGAATGGTTGAGGTACATTATCAATAGGAATGGTTGAGGTACATTACCAATAGGAATGGTTGAGGCACATTACCAATAGGAATGGTTGAGGTACATTATCAATTGGAATGGTTGAGGTACATTATCAATAGGAATGGTTGAGGTACATTATCAATAGGAATGGTTGAGGTACATTATCAATAGGAATGGTTGAGGTACATTATCAATAGGAATGGTTGAGGTACATTATCAATAGGAATGGTTGAGGTACATTATCAATAGGAATGGTTGAGGTACATTATCAATAGGAATGATTGAGGTACATTATCAATAGGAATGGTTGAGGTACATTACCAATAGGAATGGTTGAGGTACATTACCAATAGGAATGGTTGAGGTACATTATCAATAGCAATGGTTGAGGTACATTACCAATAGGAATGGTTGAGGTACATTATCAATAGCAATGGTTGAGGTACATTACCAATAGGAATGGTTGAGGTACATTATCAATAGGAATGATTGAGGTACATTACCAATAGGAATGATTGAGGTACATTATCAATATGAATGGTTGAGGTACATTATCAATAGGAATGATTGAGGTACATTACCAATAGGAATGGTTGAGGTACATTATCAATAGGAATGGTTGAGGTACATTACCAATAGGAATGGTTGAGGTACATTATCAATAGGAATGGTTGAGGTACATTACCAATAGGAATGGTTGAGGTACATTATCAATAGGAATGGTTGAGGTACATTACCAATAGGAATGGTTGAGGTACATTACCAATAGGAATGGTTGAGGTACATTATCAATAGGAATGGTTGAGGTACATTATCAATAGGAATGGTTGAGGTACATTATCAATAGGAATGGTTGAGGTACATTATCAATAGGAATGGTTGAGGTACATTATCAATATGAATGGTTGAGGTACATTACCAATAGGAATGGTTGAGGTACATTATCAATAGGAATGGTTGAGGTACATTATCAATAGGAATGGTTGAGGTACATTATCAATAGGAATGGTTGAGGTACATTATCAATAGGAATGGTTGAGGTACATTACCAATATGAATGGTTGAGGTACATTACCAATAGGAATGGTTGAGGTACATTATCAATAGGAATGGTTGAGGTACATTATCAATAGGAATGGTTGAGGTACATTACCAATATGAATGGTTGAGGTACATTACCAATAGGAATGGTTGAGGTACATTATCAATAGGAATGGTTGAGGTACATAATCAATAGGAATGGTTGAGGTACATTATCAATAGGAATGGTTGAGGTACATTACCAATGGGAATGATTGAGGTACATTATCAATAGGAATGGTTGAGGTACATTATCAATAGGAATGGTTGAGGTACATTATCAATAGGAATGGTTGAGGTACATTATCAATTGGAATGGTTGAGGTACATTATCAATAGGAATGGTTGAGGTACATTATCAATTGGAATGGTTGAGGTACATTATCAATAGGAATGGTTGAGGTACATTACCAATAGGAATGGTTGAGGTACATTATCAATAGGAATGGTTGAGGTACATTATCAATAGGAATGGTTGAGGTACATTATCAATAGGAATGATTGAGGTACATTACCAATAGGAATGATTGAGGTACATTATCAATAGGAATGGTTGAGGTACATTATCAATAGGAATGGTTGAGGTACATTATCAATAGGAATGGTTGAGGTACATTACCAATAGGAATGGTTGAGGTACATTATCAATAGGAATGGTTGAGGTACATTATCAATGGGAATGATTGAGGTACATTATCAATAGGAATGATTGAGGTACATTATCAATAGGAATGGTTGAGGTACATTATCAATAGGAATGGTTGAGGTACATTATCAATAGGAATGGTTGAGGTACATTATCAATAGGAATGGTTGAGGCACATTATCATTAGGAATGGTTGAGGTACATTATCAATAGGAATCGTTGAGGTACATTATCAATGGGAATGGTTGAGGTACATTATCAATAGGAATGGTTGAGGTACATTATCAATAGGAATGATTGAGGTACATTATCAATGGGAATGATTGAGGTACATTATCAATGGGAATGGTTGAGGTACATTATCAATAGGAATCGTTGAGGTACATTATCAATGGGAATGATTGAGGTACATTATCAATGGGAATGGTTGAGGTACATTATCAATAGGAATCGTTGAGGTACATTATCAATAGGAATGGTTGAGGTACATTATCAATAGGAATGGTTGAGGTACATTATCATTAGGAATGGTTGAGGCACATTATCAATGGGAATGGTTGAGGTACATTATCAATAGGAATCGTTGAGGTACATTATCAATAGGAATGGTTGAGGTACATTATCAATAGGAATGGTTGAGGTACATTATCAATAGGAATGGTTGAGGTACGTTATCAATAGGAATGGTTGAGGTACATTATCAATAGGAATGGTTGAGGTACATTATCAATAGGAATGGTTGAGGTACATTATCAATAGGAATGGTTGAGGTACATTATCAATACGAATGGTTGAGGTACATTATCTATAGGAATGGTTGAGGTACATTATCAATAGGAATGGTTGAGGTACATTATCAATAGGAATGGTTGAGGTACATTATCAATAGGAATGGTTGAGGTGCATTATCAATAGGAATGATTGAGGTACATTACCAATAGGAATGGTTGAGGTACATTATCAATAGGAATGGTTGAGGTACATTATCAATAGGAATGATTGAGGTACATTACCAATAGGAATGGTTGAGGTACATTACCAATAGGAATGGTTGAGGTACATTATCAATAGGAATGGTTGAGGTACATTATCAATAGGAATGGTTGAGGTACATTACCAATAGGAATGGTTGAGGTACATTACCAATAGGAATGGTTGAGGTACATTACCAATAGGAATGGTTGAGGTACATTACCAATAGGAATGGTTGAGGTACATTATCAATAGGAATGGTTGAGGTACATTATCAATAGGAATGGTTGAGGTACATTACCAATAGGAATGGTTGAGGTACATTATCAATAGGAATGGTTGAGGTACATTACCAATATGAATGGTTGAGGTACATTACCAATAGGAATGGTTGAGGTACATTATCAATAGGAATGGTTGAGGTACATTATCAATAGGAATGGTTGAGGTACATTACCAATATGAATGGTTGAGGTACATTACCAATAGGAATGGTTGAGGTACATTATCAATAGGAATGGTTGAGGTACATAATCAATAGGAATGGTTGAGGTACATTATCAATAGGAATGGTTGAGGTACATTACCAATGGGAATGATTGAGGTACATTATCAATAGGAATGGTTGAGGTACATTATCAATAGGAATGGTTGAGGTACATTATCAATAGGAATGGTTGAGGTACATTATCAATTGGAATGGTTGAGGTACATTATCAATAGGAATGGTTGAGGTACATTATCAATTGGAATGGTTGAGGTACATTATCAATAGGAATGGTTGAGGTACATTACCAATAGGAATGGTTGAGGTACATTATCAATAGGAATGGTTGAGGTACATTATCAATAGGAATGGTTGAGGTACATTATCAATAGGAATGATTGAGGTACATTACCAATAGGAATGATTGAGGTACATTATCAATAGGAATGGTTGAGGTACATTATCAATAGGAATGGTTGAGGTACATTATCAATAGGAATGGTTGAGGTACATTACCAATAGGAATGGTTGAGGTACATTATCAATAGGAATGGTTGAGGTACATTATCAATGGGAATGATTGAGGTACATTATCAATAGGAATGATTGAGGTACATTATCAATAGGAATGGTTGAGGTACATTATCAATAGGAATGGTTGAGGTACATTATCAATAGGAATGGTTGAGGTACATTATCAATAGGAATGGTTGAGGCACATTATCATTAGGAATGGTTGAGGTACATTATCAATAGGAATCGTTGAGGCACATTATCATTAGGAATGGTTGAGGTACATTATCAATAGGAATCGTTGAGGTACATTATCAATGGGAATGGTTGAGGTACATTATCAATAGGAATGGTTGAGGTACATTATCAATAGGAATGATTGAGGTACATTATCAATGGGAATGATTGAGGTACATTATCAATGGGAATGGTTGAGGTACATTATCAATAGGAATCGTTGAGGTACATTATCAATGGGAATGATTGAGGTACATTATCAATGGGAATGGTTGAGGTACATTATCAATAGGAATCGTTGAGGTACATTATCAATAGGAATGGTTGAGGTACATTATCAATAGGAATGGTTGAGGTACATTATCAATAGGAATCGTTGAGGTACATTATCAATAGGAATGGTTGAGGTACATTATCAATAGGAATGGTTGAGGTACATTATCAATAGGAATGGTTGAGGTACGTTATCAATAGGAATGGTTGAGGTACATTATCAATAGGAATGGTTGAGGTACATTATCAATAGGAATGGTTGAGGTACATTATCAATAGGAATGGTTGAGGTACATTATCAATACGAATGGTTGAGGTACATTACCAATAGGAATGGTTGAGGTACATTATCAATAGGAATGGTTGAGGTACATTATCAATAGGAATGGTTGAGGTACATTATCATTAGGAATGGTTGAGGCACATTATCAATGGGAATGGTTGAGGTACATTATCAATAGGAATCGTTGAGGTACATTATCAATAGGAATGGTTGAGGTACATTATCAATAGGAATGGTTGAGGTACATTATCAATAGGAATGGTTGAGGTACGTTATCAATAGGAATGGTTGAGGTACATTATCAATAGGAATGGTTGAGGTACATTATCAATAGGAATGGTTGAGGTACATTATCAATAGGAATGGTTGAGGTACATTATCAATACGAATGGTTGAGGTACATTATCTATAGGAATGGTTGAGGTACATTATCAATAGGAATGGTTGAGGTACATTATCAATAGGAATGGTTGAGGTACATTATCAATAGGAATGGTTGAGGTACATTACCAATAGGAATGGTTGAGGTGCATTATCAATAGGAATGATTGAGGTACATTACCAATAGGAATGGTTGAGGTACATTATCAATAGGAATGGTTGAGGTACATTATCAATAGGAATGATTGAGGTACATTACCAATAGGAATGGTTGAGGTACATTACCAATAGGAATGGTTGAGGTACATTATCAATAGGAATGGTTGAGGTACATTATCAATAGGAATGGTTGAGGTACATTACCAATAGGAATGGTTGAGGTACATTACCAATAGGAATGGTTGAGGTACATTACCAATAGGAATGGTTGAGGTACATTACCAATAGGAATGGTTGAGGTACATTATCAATAGGAATGGTTGAGGTACATTATCAATAGGAATGGTTGAGGTACATTACCAATAGGAATGGTTGAGGTACATTATCAATAGGAATGGTTGAGGTACATTACCAATATGAATGGTTGAGGTACATTACCAATAGGAATGGTTGAGGTACATTATCAATAGGAATGGTTGAGGTACATTATCAATAGGAATGGTTGAGGTACATTACCAATATGAATGGTTGAGGTACATTACCAATAGGAATGGTTGAGGTACATTATCAATAGGAATGGTTGAGGTACATAATCAATAGGAATGGTTGAGGTACATTATCAATAGGAATGGTTGAGGTACATTACCAATGGGAATGATTGAGGTACATTATCAATAGGAATGGTTGAGGTACATTATCAATAGGAATGGTTGAGGTACATTATCAATAGGAATGGTTGAGGTACATTATCAATTGGAATGGTTGAGGTACATTATCAATAGGAATGGTTGAGGTACATTATCAATTGGAATGGTTGAGGTACATTATCAATAGGAATGGTTGAGGTACATTACCAATAGGAATGGTTGAGGTACATTATCAATAGGAATGGTTGAGGTACATTATCAATAGGAATGGTTGAGGTACATTATCAATAGGAATGATTGAGGTACATTACCAATAGGAATGATTGAGGTACATTATCAATAGGAATGGTTGAGGTACATTATCAATAGGAATGGTTGAGGTACATTATCAATAGGAATGGTTGAGGTACATTACCAATAGGAATGGTTGAGGTACATTATCAATAGGAATGGTTGAGGTACATTATCAATGGGAATGATTGAGGTACATTATCAATAGGAATGATTGAGGTACATTATCAATAGGAATGGTTGAGGCACATTATCATTAGGAATGGTTGAGGTACATTATCAATAGGAATCGTTGAGGTACATTATCAATGGGAATGGTTGAGGTACATTATCAATAGGAATGGTTGAGGTACATTACCAATAGGAATGGTTGAGGTACATTACCAATAGGAATGGTTGAGGTACATTACCAATAGGAATGGTTGAGGTACATTATCAATATGAATGGTTGAGGTACATTACCAATAGGAATGGTTGAGGTACATTATCAATAGGAATGGTTGAGGTACATTACCAATAGGAATGGTTGAGGTACATTATCAATAGGAATGGTTGAGGTACATTACCAATAGGAATGGTTGAGGTACATTATCAATAGGAATGGTTGAGGTACATTACCAATAGGAATGGTTGAGGTACATTATCAATAGGAATGGTTGAGGTACATTATCAATAGGAATGGTTGAGGTACATTACCAATAGGAATGGTTGAGGTACATTATCAATAGGAATGGTTGAGGTACATTATCAATAGGAATGGTTGAGGTACATTACCAATAGGAATGGTTGAGGTACATTACCAATAGGAATGGTTGAGGTACATTATCAATAGGAATGGTTGAGGTACATAATCAATAGGAATGGTTGAGGTACATTATCAATAGGAATGGTTGAGGTACATTACCAATGGGAATGATTGAGGTACATTATCAATGGGAATGATTGAGGTGCATTATCAATAGGAATGGTTGAGGTACATTACCAATAGGAATGGTTGAGGTACATTATCAATAGGAATGGTTGAGGTACATTATCAATAGGAATGGTTGAGGTACATTATCAATAGGAATGGTTGAGGTACATTATCAATAGGAATGGTTGAGGTACATTATCAATAGGAATGGTTGAGGTACATTATCAATAGGAATGGTTGAGGTACATTACCAATAGGAATGGTTGAGGTACATTATCAATAGGAATGATTGAGGTACATTACCAATAGGAATGGTTGAGGTACATTATCAATAGGAATGGTTGAGGTACATTATCAATAGGAATGGTTGAGGTACATTATCAATAGGAATGGTTGAGGTACATTATCAATTGGAATGGTTGAGGTACATTATCAATGGGAATGGTTGAGGTACATTATCAATAGGAATGGTTGAGGTACATTACCAATAGGAATGGTTGAGGTACATTATCAATAGGAATGGTTTAGGTACATTACCAATAGGAATGATTGAGGTACATTATCAATAGGAATGATTGAGGTACATTATCAATAGGAATGGTTGAGGTACATTATCAATAGGAATGGTTGAGGTACATTATCAATAGGAATGGTTGAGGTACATTATCAATAGGAATGGTTGAGGTACATTATCAATTGGAATGGTTGAGGTACATTATCAATGGGAATGGTTGAGGTACATTATCAATGGGAATGATTGAGGTACATTACCAATAGGAATGGTTGAGGTACATTATCAATGGGAATGGTTGAGGTACATTATCAATTGGAATGGTTGAGGTACATTATCAATGGGAATGGTTGAGGTACATTATCAATGGGAATGGTTGAGGTACATTACCAATGGGAATGGTTGAGGTACATTATCAATGGGAATGGTTGAGGTACATTATCAATGGGAATGATTGAGGTACATTATCAATAGGAATGGTTGAGGTACATTATCAATAGGAATGGTTTAGGTACATTATCAATAGGAATGTTTGAGGTACATTATCAATAGGAATGGTTGAGGTACATTATCAATAGGAATGGTTGAGGTACATTATCAATAGGAATGGTTGAGGTACATTATCAATAGGAATGGTTGAGGTACATTATCAATAGGAATGGTTGAGGTACATTATCAATAGGAATGGTTGAGGTACATTACCAATAGGAATGATTGAGGTACATTATCAATGGGAATGATTGAGGTACATTATCAATAGGAATGGTTGAGGTACATTATCAATAGGAATGGTTGAGGTACATTACCAATAGGAATGGTTGAGGTACATTATCAATGGGAATGATTGAGGTACATTACCAATAGGAATGATTGAGGTACATTATCAATTGGAATGGTTGAGGTACATTGTCAATAGGAATGGTTGAGGTACATTACCAATATGAATGGTTGAGGTACATTATCAATGGGAATGATTGAGGTACATTACCAATAGGAATGATTGAGGTACATTATCAATAGGAATGGTTGAGGTACATTATCAATAGGAATGATTGAGGTACATTATCAATAGGAATGGTTGAGGTACATTACCAATAGGAATGGTTGAGGTACATTATCAATAGGAATGGTTGAGGTACATTATCAATAGGAATGGTTGAGGTACATTATCAATAGGAATGGTTGAGGTACATTATCAATAGGAATGGTTGAGGTACATTATCAATAGGAATGGTTGAGGTACATTATCAATAGGAATGGTTGAGGTGCATTATCAATAGGAATGATTGAGGTACATTACCAATAGGAATGGTTGAGGTACATTACCAATAGGAATGGTTGAGGTACATTATCAATAGGAATGGTTGAGGTACATTATCAATAGGAATGATTGAGGTACATTATCAATAGGAATGGTTGAGGTACATTATCAATGGGAATGATTGAGGTACATTATCAATAGGAATGGTTGAGGTACATTACCAATAGGAATGGTTGAGGTACATTATCAATAGGAATGGTTGAGGTACATTATCAATGGGAATGATTGAGGTACATTATCAATAGGAATGGTTGAGGTACATTACCAATAGGAATGGTTGAGGTACATTATCAATAGGAATGATTGAGGTACATTACCAATAGGAATGGTTGAGGTACATTATCAATAGGAATGGTTGAGGTACATTATCAATAGGAATGGTTGAGGTACATTATCAATAGGAATGGTTGAGGTACATTATCAATTGGAATGGTTGAGGTACATTATCAATGGGAATGGTTGAGGTACATTATCAATAGGAATGGTTGAGGTACATTATCAATATGAATGGTTGAGGTACATTATCAATAGGAATGGTTGAGGTACATTATCAATAGGAATGGTTGAGGTACATTATCAATAGGAATGGTTTAGGTACATTACCAATAGGAATGATTGAGGTACATTATCAATAGGAATGATTGAGGTACATTATCAATAGGAATGGTTGAGGTACATTATCAATAGGAATGGTTGAGGTACATTATCAATTGGAATGGTTGAGGTACATTATCAATGGGAATGGTTGAGGTACATTATCAATGGGAATGATTGAGGTACATTACCAATAGGAATGGTTGAGGTACATTATCAATGGGAATGGTTGAGGTACATTATCAATTGGAATGGTTGAGGTACATTATCAATGGGAATGGTTGAGGTACATTATCAATGGGAATGGTTGAGGTACATTACCAATGGGAATGGTTGAGGTACATTATCAATGGGAATGGTTGAGGTACATTATCAATGGGAATGATTGAGGTACATTATCAATAGGAATGGTTGAGGTACATTATCAATAGGAATGGTTGAGGTACATTATCAATAGGAATGATTGAGGTACATTATCAATAGGAATGGTTGAGGTACATTATCAATAGGAATGGTTGAGGTACATTATCAATAGGAATGGTTGAGGTACATTATCAATAGGAATGGTTGAGGTACATTATCAATAGGAATGGTTGAGGTACATTATCAATAGGAATGGTTGAGGTACATTACCAATAGGAATGATTGAGGTACATTATCAATGGGAATGATTGAGGTACATTATCAATAGGAATGGTTGAGGTACATTATCAATAGGAATGGTTGAGGTACATTACCAATAGGAATGGTTGAGGTACATTATCAATGGGAATGATTGAGGTACATTACCAATAGGAATGATTGAGGTACATTATCAATTGGAATGGTTGAGGTACATTGTCAATAGGAATGGTTGAGGTACATTACCAATATGAATGGTTGAGGTACATTATCAATGGGAATGATTGAGGTACATTACCAATAGGAATGATTGAGGTACATTATCAATAGGAATGGTTGAGGTACATTATCAATAGGAATGATTGAGGTACATTATCAATAGGAATGGTTGAGGTACATTACCAATAGGAATGGTTGAGGTACATTATCAATAGGAATGGTTGAGGTACATTATCAATAGGAATGGTTGAGGTACATTATCAATAGGAATGGTTGAGGTACATTATCAATAGGAATGGTTGAGGTACATTATCAATAGGAATGGTTGAGGTACATTATCAATAGGAATGGTTGAGGTGCATTATCAATAGGAATGATTGAGGTACATTACCAATAGGAATGGTTGAGGTACATTACCAATAGGAATGGTTGAGGTACATTATCAATAGGAATGGTTGAGGTACATTATCAATAGGAATGGTTGAGGTACATTATCAATAGGAATGGTTGAGGTACATTATCAATAGGAATGGTTGAGGTACATTATCAATAGGAATGGTTGAGGTACATTATCAATAGGAATGATTGAGGTACATTATCAATAGGAATGGTTGAGGTACATTATCAATAGGAATGGTTGAGGTACATTATCAATAGGAATGATTGAGGTACATTATCAATAGGAATGATTGAGGTACATTATCAATAGGAATGGTTGAGGTACATTATCAATAGGAATGATTGAGGTACATTATCAATAGGAATGGTTGAGGTACATTATCAATAGGAATGGTTGAGGTACATTATCAATAGGAATGATTGAGGTACATTATCAATAGGAATGGTTGAGGTACATTATCAATAGGAATGGTTGAGGTACATTATCAATAGGAATGGTTGAGGTGCATTATCAATAGGAATGGTTGAGGTACATTACCAATAGGAATGGTTGAGGTACATTATCAATAGGAATGGTTGAGGTACATTATCAATGGGAATGATTGAGGTACATTATCAATAGGAATGGTTGAGGTACATTACCAATAGGAATGGTTGAGGTACATTATCAATAGGAATGGTTGAGGTACATTATCAATGGGAATGATTGAGGTACATTATCAATAGGAATGGTTGAGGTACATTACCAATAGGAATGGTTGAGGTACATTATCAATAGGAATGGTTGAGGTACATTATCAATGGGAATGATTGAGGTACATTATCAATAGGAATGGTTGAGGTACATTACCAATAGGAATGGTTGAGGTACATTATCAATAGGAATGGTTGAGGTACATTATCAATAGGAATGGTTGAGGTACATTATCAATAGGAATGGTTGAGGTACATTATCAATGGGAATCGTTGAGGTACATTATCAATGGGAATGGTTGAGGTACATTATCAATAGGAATGGTTGAGGTACATTATCAATAGGAATGGTTGAGGTACATTATCAATGGGAATGGTTGAGGTACATTACCAATAGGAATGGTTGAGGTACATTATCAATAGGAATGGTTGAGGTACATTATCAATAGGAATGGTTGAGGTACATTATCAATAGGAATGGTTGAGGTACATTATCAATAGGAATGATTGAGGTACATTATCAATAGGACTGATTGAGGTACATTATCAATAGGAATGATTGAGGTACATTATCAATAGGAATGGTTGAGGTACATTATCAATAGGAATGATTGAGGTACATTATCAATAGGAATGGTTGAGGTACATTATCAATAGGAATGATTGAGGTACATTATCAATAGGAATGGTTGAGGTACATTATCAATAGGAATGGTTGAGGTACATTATCAATAGGAATGGTTGAGGTACATTATCAATAGGAATGGTTGAGGTACATTATCAATAGGAATGATTGAGGTACATTATCAATAGGAATGGTTGAAGTACATTCCTGTTGCGTAAAATAACCATAGTTATATAAATGCATTAGCTGCGATACTTTGGTACATGTCATTCAAAAACTGATAACATTTACATGATATTTAAATGAACAAAGCCAGTGCTTGCATCACCTGAAATTGCCTTAAAATTGCCTTAAACGTTCAGAGCTTCGAGTGGGAGATAGGATCCCAAATGAACGGCCGTGAAGACACTCTTCAACTTTAGATGAAAAAATCAACTCTTTGTATGGAGAGTAGTGACTAATATATGACGTCATGGATTTGGTGCTAAATAGTCTACTCACCGGCATGTGAAAGATCGTCGGTACTGGTGGCGGGGGTGAGGTGGGTGGTGGGGTGTGGGTGGGGATGGATGGGGCGGGTTAATTTGTGTAATTTTAATGCTGGTCACGGAGATGTAGGCTGGAGCTTTGTCATAGCGGGCTTTTAGCGTACACGTAAAATAAACCCGAAAGTGGACGAGCCACCATACTATTACTTATTTGTACTTGGATAAATGTATATGAAACCTTGTATTCAGTTCGGACCACAAGAACTAACTCATGATAAACTTAATATACTGATAATGTACCGACTGTGTTTATTTAATAAGTCTAAAATAATCAACCATAGCTGTACGGGGGAGGGGGAGGGGTTAAAATTTAACATCTAGTGGTATTGGTGTGACCATAGCTGTACGGGGGGGGGGAGGGGGGGGGGGTTAAAATGTAACATCTAGTGGTATTGGTGTGCATGGATGCAGGGGGGGGTTTAAAAAAAATTAACATCTAGTGGTATTGGTGTGACCATAGCTGTACGGGGGAGGGGGTGGGGGTTAAAATTTAACATCTAGTGGTATTGGTGTGCATGGATGCAGGGAGGGGGGTAAAATTTAACATCTAGTGGTATTGATGTGCATGGAAGCAGGGAGGGGGGTAAAATTTAACATCTAGTGGTATTGGTGTGCATGGATGCAGGACTGTCAAGAACGTGGCTTTTCATGGAGCTGAGTTTAAATTACAGCAGTCTTATCCTGAGTTGCCCTGAAATAACACTTCCCCTACTGAGGGTCTACGATTTGATTTCATATCGTGTTTGAAATAATAATAATAATAACAATAATGTTGGACCCTGGAATGGGGGATGTGTATCCAACGTTCTGTTGTACAGTTTGTTAAATAGGCACAAACAGGGTCTATAAGCAATTTAATCAAGTGAAAATACATGCAATTAAATAAAACCACATTCCAATATAATGCTAATCTCGATGCATGTCTTCCATAGCATTAGGATTGGCTTCTGGCATTGTTAGAACAGCTGACTGCAAAATAGAGATTTCCTGAATATGTTTGATACGTATGAACAATTACGTCATCACATCGTTTATGAATTACATTAAAGTGGTCGTAAAGATGAGGATTTGGTTTTTATTTTATAAATCAATTTTATCCTTAGCTTCCTACTTGGTTAAGCAATGTGAAATAACAGACTAAAATTGTGTTTGCAATCCAATACATTGAACAAGGCTAAAAAGTGTGTCTTTGTTATTGTACCACATATGGTAAGTTTAATTACCAGGTTTGAGTTAATAAGTCAAATGCAAGTGGTGACCGAGTGCATAGTGCTTCAGAATAAAGTATACTACTACTAACACTACGTACGCCCCAAAAAAGGCAAAATACGTATACATTCACTTTATGACCAATATTCTTTGTATCATGTAAAACTTGTAAAAAGAATTGAAAATCTGACGAGAATGGTTATATTAAACTTCCAAGAATGCCAAAAATTGAATGAAATAGAATATAAGTAAAAGCTGAAAGTAAAAGCGTGAATAAATAAAATGATCACATTTAACTTTCAATTTTAATGTGCATTAAAATAGTAAGTAGATATTTGTCTTCTTCATGCGATCTCCTTGTCCTCAGATTTTTTTATCCTTGGGACCGCCAACATCGCCATGGTCTGTCAATATTAGATTTCACTGACTCAATGATCGTGTTTTATTTACAGTCACGAGTGTGTGGCTCATAAAATATGCACAGGGATAGAACCAGTGGACCCACACAGACCCAACGTATGGGTCAGGGCAACCATTCATGTCAATATAAGCACGATTTGGCACGAAGCGATTATTGTGGTCAGAAATTGTCAAAATGACACATAAGTGTACTCAAACCTATAACATTTGACAATTGCTAGGGTCAATTCTTATTTCCGTGCTTAGATCTTGGATTACATTATCCGTGTATGATTTCGAGTTACCCATGTCATTTGGCATGTTTATGGCCTCTTCAAATGCATGACTAGGAACGTACACTGCCTTCTAATTTTAATGTTACTTAACTGAACATTGAGGAAAAATAAGGTTGCATGCTGCCATGCATGTAGCCTATTTATTGCGATGTCGATGATACCGATGCACATCGATTGCTGCCTTGTCATCATATCTCCTAGACCTCGGAGGATGCTAGGTTTAACAATGTATGTCGACATCTAAATAAACAGGCTACGATGCATGAAATACCGCCATCATTAAAAGGTAGACACACAATGTACTTTCCTACATGTCTACTATGTCTAAATCTTTCACTTATATATCCGAGGTAGGACCTCGAGACTTACTGTTGTTCCTTACTACGATAGCATTTAAATATTTTTTTTAGAGATTAACATGGCTATGCCCTAACTGCTTTACTGCAGGAAGAGCGATTCTATTTGTGTTACTCGTCTTCAATTAGTTTTCTGTATAATACACCTAAAGTTAGGAGGTAAAACTACTGAAAGCATACACAAGTCTATTGCACATCTAGACCAAACTTATCTGAGCGTGCTAACAAAATCTCTCACGCTACCCACAACCCCCGGGGGATAACTCCATGGATAACATTACGGGGAGACTCCTCACAAACATTGAAACCCAAAGTGTTGTGATATCAATTTTATGCAAAAAGTATACCCTTTCTGATACCAAGTTGCATTTTAATTAGTAAAAGCCAGGGCTCCCAGGGGAAGCTAGCCCTAGATTTAGTGTGGCATGAGCGACGAGAGTACGGAAGTTTGAAGGTAGATACACCAGGTTGAAATACTTCCAGTGTTGACTGCATAGTCTCTGTTAATTACTACCAGTTCTGATTCACCCAACCCTTTCTCATATCACCACCTCATGAAAAGTATACCCTTTCTCATACCAACCAGCATAAAAACCCGACCCCTTTCGGGCGGACCCTCCCCGTATTGCCGTCTATGGGAGTTCCCCCCTCCCCCGGGCCACAACCAGGCCATCGTGGTGGTTTGAAAAATAAGGAACGCAGTGATGTGATATCTATGAAGGGGTAATGCTTGCCTTCTGTAAGGTTGTAACCTTCAGGAAAAACAAAATAAATATATATATCACCCATGCCAAGCCTAGAGCCTAGAGAGAGAGAGAGAGAGAGAGAGAGAGAGAGAGAACACTATATGGACAATGTGTAGTATAGTTTTCTTTGCATTTGATATTCCGTTCGTTTGAAAGCTGTTTTCTATCCTATGTATAGTTTACGTCATCTCCTAAATGTTTAATATCTACTCATTCCAGTTTGTTTAGTTTGAAGACCCTGATATTTGTGAATACGTAGATGGTCAGCCACGACAGTAGGTGGTGTAATAAGACGCTTCGTTATGTAAGCTAAACTGGCTTTTACGCTGTTTCATATTTTTATGAAGCCAAAGCACAGTATTTATTCTGCTGTAAAAATATAGTCCGATTTCAAGCAGTCATCAGACCACAGTATATAGGGTGTGTTTTTCTAAATTAGCTGTCAGTAATGATGGGTCGAGTCATCCAACCCAATATCTTCCTGCTTGGCTTTGTGTCAACTTTCTCTTTGATTTTGGCTTCACATCAAACTGTGGGGTAATTGAGCCTACACAGCGTGTACGTGTTGTCACTGATGAGAAGCTGATTATGAGGTTTATTTGTAAGATGTCATAATATTCGTATTTATTGTCAAATGGTTGATAAAGTTATCAAAAGATAAACGACTTTCTAGATCTATTATAAAGGTTTCAATTCTGTCAAATTTATCAATTTCATTTATGGTATAAATATTTAGTCCAAAATTGAAATTTACACTTTAAAGTGTCCATCCCACAAAGGCAAACACTCGTATACGCGACAAAGCTGCAGAATATTTATACCCGAATGTCTGCTTTACACTCACGTCTCTTTGAACTGTATGGAGTTTACACTGGCACAGTAGCCTGTCCATGGAACCCTCTCCGAGTCTCACCCACATGAATAAGCACGGTGACAGATGAGGGCTGGCCACATATTTCCACGATCTAGTCGTCTGTGTTTTCATCAATTGGGTCATCGATGTTCACGGTGAATTCACTTGGGTACGAAGGAAAAAACCCTGATTTCTTTCAATAACACTTTTTCAGTAATATTAAACAGTACGTTGCCAACTTTGACGAATTAAGATACTAGTGAGTGACAACGAATTCTGATTGATGAGAAATTTGCTTGATTAGGGCAAAGGAACGAGAAATGTATTCCTTTGCGAGATAGCTCCAATCCAATTATCAGCCAGCCTATGAGTTAGGTCGGTGTTTTATATACTTCTATAAAGAATTGTTCACTTATTACCAGTCAACAGTTTTCGCAATGTATTCTTCATCAATTCCCACGATAGCAAAATACCTCCTCGAGAGTCGAATGTACTTACTTAAACTCTGCTGAAATAAACATTCATAAAATCAACGCTTCTACTATTCATAAGTCCACTCCCTAGCTTTTTCATTGTTTTAACAGGGATTCCCGTTAAACAATTCAAAAGTTTACGACAAACGGACAAGAGTCAAATTTATAGCCGGTGAATCGTACTATATGTTTGACCCAACATCATACCGAATGGATGAGGGCGTGAAGTAACGTTGTCATGCAAACGAGTGACGTGGCAAGGCGTAAGTCCTGCCTTGGAAAGTCGGCCTGACGAATGACGTTAGCAGCAGTGTTTAAAAGTTATTTACTGGCACTTTGTCTTTTGTAACCCACCCCCGTAGGTTATAACAGCAAACGTTAAAGTTCACTTGGACTCAGTTTGCCGAGGCTCCCTTGGTAGACGTCCATGGTAGTGATCTTTAGTCGAGTGAAATACGTCGGAGGGAGAGCACCATCACCTGAGTATCTAAGTTGGATAGCTTGTCTGGGACTCATAGATACATATATGGAATGAAACTTTAGTTGCTCTAGTAGTCACTTAGATTTCATTTCACTGCAAGATTCAGGCGACGGATTTCCAACTACGGAAATATGAAGGGTTCACTTGTAGTCAGTGTGGTTTTCACATATCTACTCCAACATTCCCTATGTGAGTTGAACGGGCAAGAAGACAATTTAGGAGTGCATGAGTAAGTATGTTGTAACATTTCAAATATCTTAGAAAAAATGAGCTTTAAGGAGGCGATACTATTTTGGAAGAACAAAGTTTCTAACAGAAGTAATCAAACAGTTTTAATCGAGGTAACGTTAATTCCTGGATTTCTAAAATTATGTTTTTTTACTTATATCAATCGATAGTACGTGTAATCATTGCAATTTCGACATGTGTAGTCAACATTATCGACGCTATTTGTGACATGACAAAGTTCCTCAGTCGAGTAACAGAATGTTTACAGACTCACCAGAGCGAGGAAAAGTCTGGTCATCTGGTCTATGTAACAAACTGATTTTTCACTCACGTCAATTTCGTTGGTTCTATTGACGTCCCGTCAAAATCAAGAGGTGTAGTCCGAGTTCGTATCATAAGAAATGTGGGTCAAAATACGCTTCAACTTGGTCTGAAAAAAATCCCTGTATTATAGACATACTTATAGCCATTTGAACTTTGTCTGTCAGTGTGGCTATATAATTACTGTAACATATGGCCATGGAGATTCATTGAAACCTATCGATATGAGCTTCAGCTGCTAACAAACATAAACTATTTCAAATATAAATTATAATCTTTGACGCAGTCTAAACCTATACTTTGGAACCAACTCGCAAATGATTCCTCTTATCATCATCTTCGTTGTCACCACCACCACCACCACCACCACCACCACCACCACCACCACCGCCACCACCACCCTCCTCCTCACCACCACCACCACCACCACCACCATCGCCCTCCTCTTCCTCCTCCTCCTCCTCCTCCTCCTCATCATCATCATCATCATCATCATCATCATCATCATCATCATCATCATCATCATCATCATCATCATCATCATCATCATCATCATCATCATCGATATTACCCTAACCCACTAACACTATACAATACGGTGGTAATTATGACAACCACTAGCATTGTCACCCTCATTACGTGCGTCAGACTTCATCTTTGGTGAATCTCCGATTACAAAGTAAATGTCGACTTTGGACTTGAGTTTGTTGATACCACATTCACAACTACAATGAATAACCATACTTCTAGTTACTCGTATTCTAGAAATGATCGTCTTCCACGTTTAATAAACGTGTGGGTGCTTTAGAAAAAAATACAGAAATTATCAGGATCGGTGTTAAAGCTTAATGAGTTTTTTCTTGAGTTTCATTATGGAATCTAAATGACACGTGACCCTATCATATCACCATGTCTTTACCTTAAATGTTAGACCCAACTACAGATGTCGGCAATTATGACAGTCCACATATCGGGTGTGTCGGGCGGGACACATTAAAAGTAAAATACTCTAGTAGATCTAAAACGAGCTAGGTACAGGATTATCCACGACGCTCACACCAGGCGCTCACATTCTAAACTCATCAATCGCTTGTTCAATGTTCATGTCAACCAATGCTTTGAGATTTTAGCGATTATTTGACACTTTATACATGTGAGGAATCGTTCTCGTCTTTCGTGTCGGTTGTACAGACGTCAGTGTCAGAAGTTACAGGTTATAACCTGATCATAACTGATCATCTAAGATATAAGATATGTTGAAAATATTTTAACAGATGTTTTTAAACAAAATTGTGTGATTCAGTTCCAAATCTCCATTTTACAGAATTATATTAATATTGCATTTCCCCGCCTTTTATGCTAACTCAGTTATGGTTATTATGAATACTGGTCCACTTAGCGATTAGTAGTTACCAACCAATTCCATTAGAACTCGATTGTAAACTGTGCGTCGTTATCGGAACAATCCATCACCACGACGTCCACGTAAGATTGCATAACACGTTTTATTTGGTAATGAGAATCGATGTACCACTCAGTGTCTGTTTCACTTTACATACAAAGTAAACCATTATAGATATCGCAGACACTCCACCTAACATGCCTAACATGTGATAGTAAATTCATCTGGTTTAGATTTAATTTGCAAACATTAGTTTTTATTACACAAGAAACTGTATGTGATCCGTCGATCATAACTCGGTATCATCGATTATTGCCAAAGAAAGATCTGCCCTACTTTCATAACGAGAAAAACATATATTCATATACATTTGATGTTCATTGATAAACAAAGAAACCAAGCCCAGTCTTTGATATAGAGTATGAAAACCAAACTCTAGTACAGTTTGTCTGTTTTATATGTATTTACGTTTGGATTACACTTTGACCTATTTGTGATAAGTAATACAATCGATTAGCATAGTGTTGTTACGTTAATTAGCATAGTGTTGTTACCTTAATTAGCATAGTGTTGTTACCCTAATTAGCATAGTGTTGTTACCTTAATTAGCATAGTGTTGTTACGTTAATTAGCATAGTGTTGTTACCTTAATTAGCATAGTGTTGTTACCTTAATTAGCATAGTGTTGTTACCTTAATTAGCATAGTGTCGTTACCTTAATTAGCATAGTGTTGTTACCTTAATTAGCATAGTGTTGTTACCTTAATTAGCATAGTGTCGTGACCTTAATTAGTCCTACTTACAGACGGAGTATTAAAGTTGAGACTCGAGTCTGACAATGTGCCTCTCATTTCTCCGTTCATTGTCAGAATCGAGGCACGCACTCAGTCAACAGGCGAATCTATACTTATTGTAACTTGGAAGCTGCGTGTTTAGTAAAGTACGTGCAGGTGCAAAAACAGACAGGACAAGGAAGTCAAATCTGGACTATTGTTAGAGGGAACCTTTGAAATGCGAGTTGCGTATAAGAAAGTCGTACTATATATGCAAATCAATGAAGTGTAGCACATACAGGTCACTTTCTTCCCTCTTACACATCATATTTGTGATAGGCTGAACCCTGCATACTTCAGAGACACTTGAGGCATACTCATGTATCCTGACTCAACAGTTGTGTGATATAACCCTACATTCTTCGGAGACGCTTGAAGTCTATATTTGCATGCCTGCTTGTGAAAAGACATGTGTGAAGAAACTCACTATGTGAACCAAAGTATCATAAATTAAACAATATCATATCACAATTTACTTTAAATTAACTAGAAAATAGTACAACATTGCTGCGTAGTGCATAGTGCAGAATTGGATAGTGCATTCTATACATATGTGAAACTATAAGATAGTTTTGATAAATTATGCATCAAAACTAACGCATATCATATCATGCAGTCACCATCATGTGGCAGATTAGAAGACAAGAAAGATACTGTACACTAGATAGGATGCAAATCAGGCATTGGGACATTGACTGGAAAACATACATGTAGCAAAGAATAAACGCATAAGCAATAAGGGAACAGACATCAGACATGGTAATATAATATATAATTTACTATTACTCAAGGGTGTAAACTAGTTTATGTAAAAGTAGTAACGTATGTAGCGCGTGATCAGAAATAAAGAGGATGAATAGCGTTATAATATGATAACTTTTATATGTCTAGTTCATAATTGGAATACTGTATAGAACGTTTATGACACGTAGATATGTTTTCTGATACTTTTGGTCTGATACATCTGTTTATTTGTGTAAGAAACTACATCAAAATAGCCGTACATTCTAAAGTTTATGTATTACATTCTTGTCCTTAATGTATTGATTCACACCTGTGTTTGGAATAAACGTTCTCTGAGTATGCCACTTGAAGGTAGTAGCACGTTAGTCGTGAACATACTGGTTTACGTAGTAGTAAAAGGCAAGAAAAAACCAAAGATAGCTTTACAATCTAGGAAGTACTGACTTATAATAGAGACAAACTATGAGTCCGATGATGTTAACAGTTGTCAGATTTGATGAAGATGGTGCAGCTATAGACTACTCTTTAAAAAAAATATGTCATATAAAATCCTACAAGGAGCAAAACTTGTAGATAACACTGTCCCTAAAATGAGCAAATCAGCGACTTTGCGAATAACATTTTTCTATGACGATACATTTCACTTTATCTATGGCTGAAACGCTGGTCTCATTTCCGAACACTTGTCGTCTTTTTATATGTCTACGATGATATATCACAGTAATCGTAATAAATTATCACTATATATATATATATATATATATATATATATATATATATATATATATATATATATATATATATATAATTATATTATATATATATATAATTATATATATAATTATATATATATATACATATACATATATATATATATATATATATATATATATAATTCAGGAAGTGTTAGGGTCAAGTGTTGAATGTTAAGTTACACGGCAAACACACACATCCTTGTCTGTACGACATTTCAATCTTTACCGATATACACATAGATAGACAGACTGAGATAAGGACAATAGGCAGGCGGCAGAAGACATATAAACAAACAAAGAGACAAATTGTTACAGGTGAAATATGAGAATAAATGTATTGCTGAAAGCTATCGCTATTATTAAGTGATCCCTTTATAATCACACTCAATCTTGATTGATTATAAACAATGAGCTTGAATTTGAAGTCGATGACCTATGGAAAGGAGCGGTGACCTATAAAATGCCATGTCATGCCTATGCCATGCATGATTCATGTGAAGATAGAGCAGACGATAGATATGACAAGCCTCACTTTATATTCGTTTCTAGTGTATAAATCAATGATTTCGAGGTTACTAGAACCCAGACTATGGAATCTTGCATGACACAGCATTTTAAAAATGTGATAACTCGCCAGAGTCTATTTCTGTTTTACTTTCCATGTATATTCAAACCTCCATACCACTATCCACTACCTTGCAACATCATTCCATTGATATATTATTGACTAGATGGCTAGCTACAAACCTCCATACCACTATCCTATATCTTGCATTATTTCATTGATATATTGATTGGATGGCTAGATACAAACCTCCATACCACTATCCTATATCTTGCATTATTTCATTGATATATTGACTAGATGGCTAGCTACAAACCTCCATACCACTATCCTATATCTTGCATTATTTCATTGATATATTGATTGGATGGCTAGATACAAACCTCCATACCACTATCCTATATCTTACATTATTTCATTGATATATTGATTGGATGGCTAGATACAAACCTCCATACCACTATCCTATATCTTGCATTATTTCATTGATATATAGATTGGATGGCTAGATACAAACCTCCATACCACTATCCTATATCTTGCATTATTTCATTGGTATATTGATTGGATGGCTAGATACAAACCTCATTACCACTATCCTATATCTTGCATTATTTCATTGATATATTGACTAGATGGCTAGCTACAAACCTCCATACCACTATCCTATATCTTGCATTATTTCATTGATATATTGATTGGATGGCTAGATACAAACCTCCATACCACTATCCTATATCTTGCATTATTTCATTGATATATTGATTGGGTGGCTAGATACAAACCTCCATACCACTATCCTATATCTTGCAGTATTTCATTGATATATTGACTAGATGGCTAGCTACAAACCTCCATACCACTATCCTATATCTTGCATTATTTCATTGATATATTGACTAGATGGCTAGCTACAAACCTCCATACCACTATCCTATATCTTGCATTATTTCATTGATATATTGACTAGATGACTAGCTACAAACCTCCATACCACTATCCTATATCTTGCATTATTTCATTGATATATTGATTGGATGGCTAGATACAAACCTCCATACCACTATCCTATACCTTGCATTATTTCATTGATATATTGATTGGATGGCTAGCTACAAACCTCCATACCACTATCTTCTACCTTGCAACATCATTCCATTGATATATTGATTGGATGGCTAGATACAAACCTCCATACCACTATCCTGTACCTTGCATTATTTCATTGATATATTGACTGGACGGCTAGCTACATATCGTGCTACCCTATTCTATATCTTTCCTGATAGCCTGTCAGAGACATCATATCGTAGTTTAACTTCATCACTTTTCTGCACAATTACAAGTCATTACTTTTAGTACGGTTGCTGTTCCTACCAATACCTTATTCATTGGTTACAATAGCGCATGTGCCAGAAGGGCTACAATGTCGAGTAGGGTGTCGTCTGTTTAACTAGTAGTAATCCTAAAGGCACATTTCGACACATGAATCAGCATATGGAAAAGGTAATAATAATTTATGTAAAATTTATGTCTAACATTGAACGAAAGTGGTCAAGTGAACATACAATCAACATAAACTGTACGGTTCATGGAGTTATTTTTACTGCAGTTACTTTTAAACTGTGGTCATTTTCTTGTTATAACTAGATTGCCTATTCCCACTTCATCCATATGGACTCCAGAGATGTTTATAAGCAAGCGAAGAAAACGTACATTGGTCTGGCCTCCTCTATTATAATGTGTGCGGTTATTTCAATTAACATCATTAATGAACGTGTTAACGTTTACAGATAGATACATGTAATTATTTTCACAACACCAAAGTCTGGATGCTCGTGGCCTTGCCGTTAATTAACACGGCGTTATTTGTATAATTTGTATACATAAACTAACTGACTGTGTTGTGATTACACTACTTGTGAAGTTCTACATAATTAAGATTCATTGATCAAATACACTTGGGCTGAAGTGTTAACTTGTACATATTGTAACGTGAAGATTTGTTAATTATCATTGATTGCAATATTTAATTCTGTTGGTGGCAGTATTTCATAAACATAACCGTCATTTGGGTATAAATGTTGACGGCTCTTTAGCTTATATTAATGTAACCCCAGGCAGTGTTTTAGACACCATGTACCAGGTAAATCATAAACTTCTAAGGTGGTAGTATTTGAATTAAAAAATACCGCCAATGGCGTTGCAGCACAACTGTACAGTTTAAAAAAATGTTTATCCATATGCTAGTTCATGCTAACAATAGGTGTTCATTTGCTGAATGACTATCCAGTTGCCTATCCAACCATGTTGCTATCTTTGCGATATTATCGATCATTTGGGTGTTGCTATGGGCGTGGTCATGTTGTTAGATATATTTGCATACATTTTTTAATGTTTTTGTTCACTTGTGTATGTATTCCTGATTATTTCCTGATATTGATAAACGTAATCATTTGGCTGTTGCTATGGGCGTGGTCTTGTTGCTAGGCAAATTTATATATGTTTTGAATGTTTATTCAAATGTCTATTAATCCCTGTTATCTTTGTGAAATACACGACTGTTTTGGCTGTTGCTATGGGCGTGGTCATGGTTGCTAGGTATATTTGCATACACAATTTGAATGTTTACTCACTTGCCTACCAGATGAGGTTGTTATTTGAGCAAAATATACTGCCATTCGGTTGTTGCTAAGGTCGTGGTCATGGTTGCTAGGGCCAATTGTGTCAAAATATTTGGATAAAATCTGCAGAATAACACTTCTAGAAACATGTCACCAAGTTTCAGTCTCAATAACCAATTACTTTTTGAGATATAAATTTTTGACCAAAATTCACATTTTGACACCTACTTTGCATATCACTGATGACCACAGATGCATCCCTTAGATTTCAGCCCAATTTGCTGAGTAGTTTTGGAATGATAGGTTTTTGACCAAAAAGACACATTTTTAGCCCTAATTTGCATATTACCAGGGGAATCATCATGTGACAATTAATTTGCTCACATCTAAGAGTGTTCCCATCAAATCTGCCCAGTAGTTTTGGAGTTTCAGTTTTTTGACCCAAATCCCACATCTCTGATGCAATCATTTTCATTTGAATAATTTCCCAACTAGACACCAGAAGTAACATGACCACCAAATCGCATGGCAATCGGTTCAGCGGTTTTTGACTTTAAGTTGTTTACACACGCACGCACACACACACACACACACACACACACACACACACACACACACACACACAGACAGACAGACAGACAGACAGACAGACAGACAGCCATAAACAGACGGACAGACAGACAGACGTCGGGCGATCCCTATACAACTGAACTGAGGTTCAGTAGTGCTAAAAACCCTCGTCGTAATGCAGTCAAACGCTTTTCACCAAGTCCATAGCTGACGTTAATCAGTGTCGGGCTGAACTCAGTAACCCCCCCCCCCCCTTACTTACTGATGATCGTACTATTAGCTGACGTTAATCAGTGTCGGGCTGAACTCAGTAACCCCCCTTACTTACTGATAATCGTACTACTAGCTGACGTTAATCAGTGTCGGGCTGAACTCAGTAGCCCCCTTACTTACTGATGATCGTACTATTAGCTGACGTTAATCAGTGTCGGGCTGAACTCAGTAACCCCCCTTACTTAATGATGATCGTACTATTAGCTGTTAACAAAATGTATATCTATGGGTCAATGACCAGACAATCAGCGAAATAATTCATTTCAATCGGTGAGACCAAGAGGCGTGTACTATTAGTGACATCACCTTGTTAATCTTAATGTCTTATTTAAAAGCAGATAGTTTCTTATTTAAGTGTTTACTGGAGATTTACATACACGTCGAAGAGACTGTGAAACCGATCATACGAAAGTTAACGAGAGGCCAAGGAAAGGGGCACATTTTGTAGAAACAAAGAAGTATTTCATCAGATGTTATTAGAATTGGTGACAACGCCTCATATAGTGACCTTATGTAAGAATCTTCAACATACACGTTTCAACTAGCACAACGTTAATTGAACTTTAAGTTTTGGGTAAGAAAATGTAATATTTGGAAAAACTTAACTTCTTGGCCTGAAATTTGGTTGGGATGTTGTTTGGGATGTGTTGATATAGGATTGATCCCAGCAGTGATATGCAAATTAGGTCTAAAAAATGTGACTTTAGTATTCATGACATAATGAGCCCATCAATGATATACAAAAACTAGCCTAAAATGTCAATTTTGTAAAAACACCCCAACTCATATATTGAAATCTACTTTGTGAATGGAATGTTTCTGGAAGGGGTTCTTCTGATATTCAAAACATATTCAAGTAGACACATCGAGTGGCCCTGGCAAGTTGAAACCATGACCACACACCTTATATCAACAATCAAATGCAAGTGTAACAATGTTGGGTGGGCAAGTGAATAAACAATGTTATTCAAAAAATGTATGCAACTATGCCAAGTAATAAGACCACGCGCATAGCAACTGTCAAATGTGATATATATTGCAAAGAGAAAATCCGGGATGGATAGGCATGTGGATAAGCATTTAAGATGCATGATCACAGACTTACCTAGCAACAAGACCACATACGCCCATAGCCATTTATTGTACAGGATATGACTGTGTATGTTTCATAAAGGTGAATACTATCTATCTATGCCACACCCATAACAACAGCGAAATGATGGTGTATATGGCAAATATAACAATAGGGATTATTATGCAAATAGATAAATAGTCAAAGAAATGACATATACCCATTTACTTAAAATATCCACATTGGAACACTAAAAACTGGGTGGGTAACAACAAAGATTAATTGATATGGGGATAAACATTTTACAAAAAAATATCACAAAGTTAACAGTTGTTCTACAGTGCCATTGGCGCTATCTTATTTATATGTGCTAACATTTAATAGAACAAGTAGATTAAGAAAGATTACTGAGTGATTTAGGGTACCGTTTTTTAATGTATTCTACTGTGCAACATAAAGTTTGGTATTTAGTAGTTTGAAATTTGTAGTTCTCTCTCATTCACGATTCATATAGTGTACGTTAAATCTGTTGCCAAAGTAGTTATGACAGAATAGTAAATTCATCTTTGTTTCAGTTACATACACAAGTTTTTTACAGACATATTCGAACAAAACACTTGTCCTTCTTCAGTGTCTATATGGATCTGGCAGAATGAAGAATGACAACTGATTTGTTCCAAACATGTCTGTTTCACAATGAATAGTGAACATGGGAGAAGAGAACTTGTATATGAATGTTAGTGCTTCCACGATGAAAGTGTTTCAGTTAGTTACTATTGAGATAGCATATATGTAACATTATGAAATTTACTGCTTCAACGAGTCAGAGTCTGAAACTAGTGAAGTGTCATGCCTATCAACTAGCACCCACCCCAACTAGTAAGAAGACTGATTGGGGCTATAGGACACAACGTGTCTTACTTCTACGAGTGCAAAAAAAGATGTTGTTAATATGTCGGGTAACTGATGCAAATCTACTGACATTTTTGAATTATTGCTTGATCATTGCTATTTGATGAAAGTTTGTGTACGTCTCAATGTCTTACTCAAGAAAGTCAAACAAAAGTTAAGTTGAGTAGGAATAGACATGTACGTACAAGGTACAAGGAAATTATGTTTATGGGCAAGGAATGGAAAGTAGGTAAAGGAAATGACGTGTACGTACTAAGAATAGATGAGTAAGTACAGTGAATGGACGTGTACGTATAGGGAAACTTAAGAAAGCGTGTGTACAAAGAATATTAATGTACTAGTACGTTTAAAGAATGGAAGTGCACATACAAAGAATGGACGCGTACGTACAGAGAATGGTCGAGTACGTACAGGGAATGGAAATGAACGTATAGGGAAAGTTAAGGAAGTGTATGTACACGGAATTTGCTAGTAGTACAAAGAATAGAAGTATGCGTACAGGGAGTGGAAGTGTGTGTACAAAAAATGAACATGTACTTACAAGCAATGTACGAGTACATAAGGGAATGGACGTGTACGTTGTAGCTTAGTTAAGAACACTTTCAGGAGGCAAGAGACAGATGAGTGATACATCAGAGCACTGGGATATGTTAACTTACGACATTAATGATTTATGACAGTAAGATGACATATTGAATGATATAAAACTATGTGATACGCATTGTTGTCATAGCAATAATTATGACCTTGTCTGACCAAAAGGTCATGTCAGGTCATTAACTATTGAACTCTGACGTTCAATCCCTAATGTATCTGCAGATCTGGACTATCTGAATAATCTAGGTACTGTATATCACAAGATACAAGAATCCCATCCTAGTAGAATGCTGATGTAACAATTGTCATTTGACCCTAGACCTAGCAAGTGGCACGTTTATCATTTAGCCATATTTCATAAGTCCGGAGTCATCAGCCAGCAACGTTCTGTCATGAAATATATATATTTAGACCTACGATAAAATTTATGATTTTCCCATTTCTTTCCGTTTACGAGCTTTGTATTTATTTTACCAGATGACTTTTTATGTAGTGGGATGCCTCTGCCAAACATTCCCACGGATTTATTTACGATGTATGACAAATTGTAGATGACGCTGTGCCTTCAGGCCTGTTTTATGATTTTTTTGGACAGACACTGTTATTTCAAATTACTACTCGTTCTGTTGAGATATAGTCCGAATAGTTTATGAGATTATCTTGTCCACTTGGTGGGCCAGCTGACAGAATGGAATAAACTAGTAGTATTTAGTGTCTGCCACAGGGGTTTTCTCATAAAGCCTTACGCGAAATCTGAACACATATTCAGTGTAGTAGAAATTCTTTACAAGACTTCTATGTGAGGGAAAAAACGGGATGTGAAATATATATTATTGACAAATTTGTTCCTTTCATCAGTCATTTAGCAATTTTGCGGTGGCTTCTTCATTGTATGTGGTCTAGCTACCAAACATTGTTATCGTTACATATACATTAGCAATAGTTGCCTACCTCCCAGGTTCATCTAATATATCCATTGTGGGTTTAGGTTACTAGAGATTGTCTTTTCACCTGGAAATTAAAATAGAACGAGATAAATTGTCAATTAATTACATGTCACATTCTTTTGTGCAAACGTCTCGAGATCCAGGGGTCCATGACGACTGTCTTTATCTTTCTTTTTTTAATTTCAGGGACAAATGTGTATGTATGCCTATGGCAATCATGTTTAGAAACTAACTCTTTGCATGGCCATGATCAACTCCACGATGTCGTAAACTGTGTATGTATATTTATCCAAACCCCACAATGTCGTTTTGCCAAACGGGAATGGTCTCTTTGCAACCAGATATAATAAAGACAAATTAATGAAATAATTATTTTATTTTCAGGAGAAATGGAGGATTTCGGCATCGAAGGAAGAGATCAGGTAATAAATAATATATATTTAATCCTAAATATTCAGATCAGGAAAAGACACACGATAACTTCTGTATCGCGAACTGTCAATGTCGACTTAGCTACAAATATTGATTATATTTTGACCTGGAACGAAGCTTTCTCAATTATCATATAGTCAACAAGTATGGTCATAATGTGAGGCCTAATAAAGAAATTTGTGTGGTTCCGGTTACACTTAATTTTAGAAAAGGTAGGGTAGGTAGATATTTAATTTAATTTTTAGATATTTTGTTCATGTGTGAGTGGAGTGTCTAGTGCAGGTTTTTCATTGTTTTCCAATGGTTTCTGTGTTGTTTATTTCTTCTTATCATATGTACAGCCATTACAGATTGGAAGAACAATTTATATTGTCTTATTTAGTTGATTTCAGTTTCCGCATCAACTATTTCTGGCCACACTTCACAATGTTCGCGATTTTATTTTTTTTTCTCTCGAATACGTGACAAAAAGTTTAGGAGCAGCAGTAGGTGGGTCGGGTAACCGGCCCCAACGAAATTTGTTCTAGGCCTGATGTGGAACGATGTTTTTCTACTTAAACAGTGATGGAGGCTGAGATATTAACTAGGACAGCTGTTGCGAATAGTGTTATTTGTTACAAGAGAAGCGTTTTTAGAAAGAGTGAAACACCTCAGTTATGTCCACGATCTCACCAAGCAAATCATTTGCCCCTGATCACTCCCCTCGGAATTCTAAGAACGTTGACATCTAGCATCTAGTATAAGTTATAGACAATTTTCCTTTATTGATATACATATACATAAACGTGTACAGTTGTTACGCGATTATTAATTTGAAACAGCCCACAGTTTGCCGTACCTAGTCGATTAAAGATTCCAATATCTCTGTTTCGCATTTTATAAGCTTAAGCCAGAAAAAGAGCTGTTCAACGGGCCGCATTTCAATTTTTTGGGTGTTGGGCAATATATCCTCATACAGGCTTCACATGTCGGTAAAATGCGTGTTGGACTACTGTGCATATTATGTTTCAGAATTACTTAAGGGTCTTTAGTTTCTGAATATTACATGTGACCATATATATTTGAGTCATATGCAATTCCAAATTATATATAATCTTGTGCAGTGGTTTACTTGACTCTGATGATGCATATAGTTAGGTGAATTGAAATCAAACTAACACAACCAATGCACACTAAATGAATGAGCACAATTTGCGACAAAGGAAAGGGGCCTTACAAGTAATTCGGCAATCAAAATTCTGATAGTCTAAGAGGGGGGACTTGAAATGTTTTGCTCTTTATTTGTGATTTTTTGGAAACAAATTAAACAGAAGTCATTTACCAAGAGCACATCCGCAAAATATCTTTAAGCTTTGCCACAAAAAAATACACTTCATAGCCAGATAATACGTACTGCATAGCATGCCGTTTCTTGGAGATGCCTGGACCGATTTTTTTTCAAACTTGGTACAGGGGCAACATACTATGGCATACATATGCACATCAATTTGTTTTATGATACAATTCAATACGGCCGCCTAGCAGCCATTTTGTTTGCGAATTTTCCCTGTCCAAAGCCATAACTCAGACATGCGTGAATAGATCTCATTCAAAGTTGCTATTAGGACAGTGTTATGTAACATACAAGTGCATATTCATTGTTATTGTGGTACGATCCAATATGGCTGCCTGGCAGCCATTTTGTTTGCGAATATTCCATGTCCAA
This sequence comes from Glandiceps talaboti, assembly GCF_964340395.1. Lineage (NCBI taxonomy): Eukaryota > Metazoa > Hemichordata > Enteropneusta > Spengelidae > Glandiceps > Glandiceps talaboti. The sequence continues at coordinate 32,335,270 of NC_135549.1, read as the reverse complement.
AGCCATAACTCAGACATGCTTGAACAGATCTCATTCAAAGTTGGTATTAGTACAGTGTTTTATGACATACATATGCATATCCATTTTCATCATGATACAACCCAATATGGCTGCCAAGCAGCCATTTTGTTTGCGAATTTTCCATGTCCAAAGCCATAACTCAGCCATGCTTGAACAGATCTCATTCAAAGTTGGTATTAGCACAGTGTTCTGTGACATACATGTGCATATCCATTTTCGTTGTGATACAATCCGATATGGCTGCCTGGCAGCCATTTTGTTGTCGCAGTGTTCATGTCCAAAGCCATAAGTCAGACATGCTTGAACAGAGTAGTGATATCAAAAACAACCATATGAGGCCAAACAATATTAACCAGGTTTGAAAATGACAACTGCCAGTTCCTTAAACCCCAATCATAGCGGGGACTATGTCATTTTCAATGACTTGTTTGATATGTTATGTTACATTGTACATTGCCTTATTTTAAGTAACTCCATGTTAGAGTTTAATGCATCATTGTACCATATACTGTTATATTTCCCCTGTAGTGTAGGTGGCCGACGGTGTGACTAAAATAGTTCTGGAATATCATTTGGTGGGTCTTAGTATTTCTTGAGAGGAGAGGGTGAGAGGAGCTACAACATTTGTTTAACCGCAAACTGTACATGTGTACATTTCCTTACTTCAGAACTGATTGAAATCGATTGCTATTCAAACAAATTGCAAGTGTTTAAAATTAAAATGACTGAATAAGTACTATGCAAACCCAACATGAAATGCTCTGCCATCATTATGTATGGCTTGTTTTACATCCTTGTCAAGCATTGTTAAAAAAAGAAAAGAATCGACCTTCCTACCCAATGTGATGGACTAGGTTGCCCGTTGAACAGCTTTTAAAAAATTGTCTGACATTACCTATATACCTGACGGTTTGTGATGTGTGTAAGGTTGGCAGATGCTAATGATTCGGCGATATCTACCAACACTGTTAAATTGACTATACTGTACATGTCAGAGTTTGTCGGATCAAATTCATTCAAGAAAACATGAAAAAAAATATATATAAGTGTTTCTGTTCAACAAAGTTTGACATACAAACATGCGATGACATACTGTACATGCTCAATGTTTACTAGTCTGACTAAGTGGATCTTGGCACGACGATTGAGAATTGCTAATCAGCCTAATATGTATGTGCTTGACTGTCAATACGTTGGATTTGTGAGCTTTGCATCCATTTGAGTACAGACCAATGCATTGTGTTGCAATTTTATGTGCTGAGCAATATTGCGAGATACTAAGAGCACACGCTTGAAAACCATTGACTTTGACATTTTTCTCGTGTATTTCAATAATTCACCCACTTTGGAAAGACTGGTATGTTTTAAGTATGTTCACTTCATATGTTAGGACACAATCACTTCAAGATGTTGTGAGCCAGTGAGGTGTGTGGCTTTTTGTTTGGTTGCTGGTAGATTGAAAATCGATGCAAGCATGGTGCCTCGGTGGAATCATATGACTGCTGGGGGTGGGGGTGGGGCTAGTACTTTCTACTACTACATAGGTTAGTATTTCCCTGTAAACAAATCATATAGATTTTTGTTGCAAAAATCTACTAAACCAGATGTCAAATGAAATGTTTTCCTTAAAAGATTATTATTGCTATATCCTTTATTATCAGCAACATTATTATACCTATTTTAAGATTTAATTAATGTATAAACGACTCTATGAAAGTAAAAACCTACGCTGTCAGGCATGTGATCATCAATGCATGTACCACGTTGCATGGAGTTGCATCCGCAAGATATTGCTTTATTACCAAAACTCGTTATTTATGCAAATTACTTGTTTAATGTTTCAACATTTACATCATTTCCCAATATCAGACACATGCGCTTTGTTATCGTCAATGAATATGCCAGTTCATATCAAATTTAAAGATTGCAACCTTAAGAAACTGTCTAATAACCTAAAATCATAAATTATGCAAGTGACTAGTTACAATTAAAAACTACTATAAATTAGCTTAAATGAAAAAGTGCATTTTGTCAATGTATCTATAATTTGTTAATTAGTGACCAACGTAATCCATAGGTAATGTAGTGGTATTGAAATCCTGAACGAAAGCTATGTTTTGAATCTATCACCACGTTAAAACTGCACTAGTTGTAACTTAACTATCATTTTTCAATCATACATCCACAATATATTCATTGAAATCTGTTAGAATAACATTGTTTAGATATTACACATATTAATCAGTGGTCAATATCATCCATATGTAGTGCACTGACAGATTAAAATCGTAATCGCAGTTGAGGGCGCTGATTTTAAGGTGCGTACCCAAAACTAAATTTGATTTGGTTTATTGTACCATATGTTTGCTACGAACTTCGTTTACCCACAGGTGATGCAATACTGTTCAGGATGTAGCATATTATGAGTAAGTTATTGTACATAATAAAACATTCTAGTTACAGCTAGAGCAGCATCAAGAAAGTGGTTAATGACCAAACATTATCAAATATGCAAATGAGCAATACAATAAATAAATGCGCTTTGTTATCACCAATGCATGTACTAAAATATAATGGAATTTATACAGTCTAAGTACTGGAAAGAGTTAATTATGCAAATGTATAATTAATATTCATATGATGTCTACGAGGACCTAATCATTTAAAAAGGATATCTAGTAAGTTTTATAAGAATTGACGTAGTAGTTGTCATTGTGTACATGGGGAGCAATACAGAGAGAGAGTATGAGAGACACAAACACCAGATGTGCCATCACATGATTATAACTTTGAGCTTGAATCGAAAAGGTTATGTCATCATTGGATTCCTTGTCCCCTCAAATATATATACGTACACATACTTTATTTAAGATTATAACATTTCTGGGGCACGAGATATGGCGTTTTTAATGTTTTAGCACCTTTCAAAACAATGTCAACGTTACCATGGAAACTGCCTCCTGCGAGTTTGCGCAAGAGAATCCAGAGGGGCAACATCAGTTTGCCGAATGCCCTTAAACCAAAGATACTGCCAAAATTTGTATAGCTATAGGTTGAACCAGCAAAGTTGAACGAACATGAGCAGTAGGTTAGGGTGGACCATTTGATATCTGGGGGGGGGGGGCTTGGAAGATTGGTGGAGAGTCATTATTTTTTTCCCACCTGCTTGCCTGTGAATTATTTTTTTCTCCTTCGCCTATGCTATCAACTTTTTTTTCTTTCCTTTTTTGAGATATCCGGACTTTTTATACGCCTACGTTGAACACCTACTTTTGTTACGCCACTTTTCTGTTTGGTTTTCGCACAGGGTAATACAGAGAGTAAAAAGATGCTGTTCTATCACACACAGATTATATTTAGAAAACTACATATTTCAATACATGTTTGATTTTAAATTAAATAAACATCATTGACAGTTTTTATGCCTTGGTATGATGATACACTGAAAATGCAAATCGGAAACTTGATTGGTAAGCTCAAACATTCAGACAGACCAGTCAGTTTCTCCAGCCGGAGGGGGGGGGGATAGTGGATGGTCAGTGGTTTTTAACACAACTGGATGGGTCTAGGGGGTCTCCCCCTAGAAGCCCCTGGAAGAATTTTACTCTTAAAATTCAATTTCTAGATTCAGACACTTTCAGACAATAATTTCCAAGCTTTACAAGACAGCATCAACATGTACAAAGCAACTACATATGGTTGGAACATTTTTGAAATAAAGTTTCATAGCATCTTGACAGTAAGAGGTGGAGGAAAGAACTTTGATTTGAGACTGGGACATGTCTACCTCATATGGGGGGGGGGGGGGTGTTTCTAGGGCGTCTTCCCCTAGGAGCCCTAGAGGATTTTTACTTAAAGCCAATTTGTAGGCCATTCACAGAAACTTTCAGACAAGCTTTACAAGACAGCTCTAACATGTAAAAAGCAACTACATATAACATTGGTTAAAACATTTTTGAAATAAAGTTTTCATTTTATCTTGACAGTAAGAGGTAGGGGATAATTATAAGAGGTACTGGGATATGTCCACCTCTTATGGGGGTCTCCCCCTAGAAGCTTTTGAAGTTTTTAACCAATTTTGGTGAATTTTATTGTTGGTTTAACGTATGGGTGGCCTCTGGGGTGAGGGAGTCCAAGGGGTTTTTCCCCTGGCAGGTCTGGAGTTTTTTTGTTTCTATTTAGGCAATTTTTAGGTTATTCATAGCCTCTGAGGTAATATTGCCAAGCTTTGAAAAGTTAAAGTAAATATAATTTTTATGTGTTGCATGTTATAAGTGGGCCTGTAACATTGGTATAGGGGCATTGATATTGCATGCATCGTATAGTCACTGGTATGTTAGAGCACTTAAAGAGGTCATACCTAGTGTACAATAGGAACTTGAATTTGATTTATAGTGTCGATACATGTAGTGTCCGAAATAGAATGTATATTCCATCACTTCTGACAAATCCATACTGAAGATACTAGGACAATTTAGATTAAGTTCTTTTATAAACTATCTAACAATATGAAGATTACCATTACGAAACCTTCAAGTTCACTTTTGCCCCAAAGTGCAAGATAAGTGAAGCACTGATTGTGAAACAGCCAAACATTTACATGACATGTTCCGTAACTAGCGTGGTAGCTAGGTAATACATGTATATCTATAATCTTATGTATGGTTATGTTTGAACCCTTACATGAAGTAATATTTAAAAGAATTATGAAAGAAACAGAGACAAGAACAAATATATATATGTACCACAGGCCAACGAAATTGACTGGTCCCTGACATGTGTTTGAAAATGTTTGTCATGATGTGACAAGTGTCCTTTGTTGGAGAGGTACTAGCAGGTTGAACAGTACACATGAACTTGTGCATCATATCCCTACGAAGATATTTTTTTTCTAGCAGCAGTTTTCGATCTTTCTTTCCATCACCCACTCATATCCGGATTTTTTTTCAAGCAACTCCATTTGGCTTCTCCCCCGCACATCTTCCAAGCCCCCGGATATCAAATGGTCCACCCCATATTACATACTATGATTTTTACTTTGAGTGTATGATTCTGACAATTTTCGATGTGTTTGTCTCTTTTCCAAATGGTATGGTCTTTGCAATATACTTATATCTCAAATTTAATTTGCATGAAAACAGTGACTTGTATCTTACAAGACATGCTAGTGGTCGTTCACATTTATTTGTGAGTAGTTTTTCACGAAACTACTCGACATGTCATTGGTTGTTTACTTTGAACTTGGATGAAAACTCCGATGTGTATCTTAAACGAAGTGTAATTAGCTATTAACTTTGAACATCGTACGAAAACGTTGACTTGTATTTCATAGAATACGTTATTGATTGTTTACTTTGAACATCGTACGAAAACGTTGACTTGTATTTCATAGAATACGTTATTGATTGTTTACTTTGAACTTCGTACGAAAACGTTGACTTGTATTTCATAGAATACCTTATTGGCTGTTTACTTTGAACGCTGTACGATAACTGTGATGGATATCGTACACGGCACAAATGTCATGTAAGACATAAGTCAATGTTTTCGTGCAATGTTCACCGTGAACATTTATTGGACATTTACTTTGAGATAAAATCTCACACAACACACATCACATTATACAACTTTTCAATTGTAGCAGGTATCAGATTTATTCACTGCAGATCAGAATTCAAATGAAAATACAAACCATACCTACAATTATCTAGTTAGTTTCATCACCAAGGAATAAGTCACCATTTTCTTTTCATTTCCTGTCGTGTCAGAAAATTTGTGTGCTCGTGATTGTATCCGTATATTGTAACTGAGTGTTTTAGACTAGTTTTAACGCCCGGATATCGTATGTTGTCTAAATATGAAAATATATGAAATACAGGGGTTGGACTCGAGACTCGATTAGTTGCTAGTCAACTACATATAATACATATTGTCCTAGTATCATTTATCATTAGTACACTGTATATATCGTATACATTTATATCACAACGTTCATAACGCACAAACAGTTGAAAGTTTTTAAATTGAACTTTCTATGTGTTGATCGAAAATCCTCATCAGAATGACAAATACCATACCAAGATGACGAACATTTTAATTTATTACTACACTACGTATTAATTTCAATACATTTAGTATTTCTTTAAGATTTATTGGTTCTACTCTTATATAACGTCTTACCACATTTTTATCTATATAGAATTACGAAACCTCCAATAAATCACTTTAGCAGAAACTATGCAGCATTCTATTATGGCCAATGTTCAAAAAACAAAACGACATTTCCTTGCATCCATTTATCATCTTCTCACATCTCGCTCGTCTGGTATCGGCAATGGCTATCCATTTGTTCCGATTTAACGAAATTCGCAGAATAACAAGAATGGGGAACATTCCGTTCTACAGTAACGATGAGATATAGACATTAAGCTGTTAGAAGCCAATGCATGTCATTTGTAATAAGTTATGGTGTTATGGATAGTTGGAGGTTATGATGTATGCTATCATACATAGATTTGTAATCTGTGTTACTTCATGTAATTAGATTTGACAATGTTTATTTGGTTTGTTAGACAGGAATTGAGAGTTGAGATTGCAGAGTATCATGAAGTGAAATCGTGCTAGTAATCACGTCTGTAGTTCCACAATTGTGAAAACCCATCAAGGCGTGATAGTGAGCGTAGGCAGCTATTTAAAAAGTAGATATATATATAGACATACAATTTGACCTCTTGGTCATATGACTTTCAATACGAGTAGACGATGTTGCTCGTCACGAATAAAGTAGACATCTAAACTGCACGCAGTTTACATCCTTTGTATTTTTGCCTTTCGCAAGTAAAAGTTATGCTTTGTCTGTCTATCTATCTATCTATCTATCTATCTATCTATCTATCTATCTATCTATCTATCTATCTATCTATCTATCTATCTATCTATCTATCTATCTATCTATCTATATATCTGTCTGTCTGTCTGTCTGTCTGTCTGTCTGTCTCTATATAAAAATATACATTAGTGATATCAAAGTGCATGTGTCTGATATAGTTTATAAATGTAGAAGGTGGGGCTATTGCGATGGGCTCTGTCCGCCCGTCCATAATACGTTATTTCTCAGACATGCAATATCAAATTTCTGTCAAATCAGGCGATTGACATACAGGGCCAATTATGAAAATCAAGCCAACTTATGCCTATCACGGAGACATTGTTGTGGGTTTTTTTTTTTTTTTGGGGGGGGTCCGTTTTTAAATTTTGAAGAGTTATTTGCATAATTACTGGTGTTGGTAATTACATAATATCTTATGACAAATTTCCTTTAATTTGGTGATGCATCCTTGACAAGAAAGCGCCCATCTGCGATATCGCTTGGTGACATAGTTTTTAATGGTACAGATCCATTTACATATTAATTATTACCCATTTGTTACTGCATTGAAAAAGAAATATTTTAGGGTAAAGGGAGAACGGAAATAGCAAAGCTAGTGAAGTCCATCTCCTAGAATACTGGCAGTGTAACATTTGTACGATTGAATTTCTATAGTTTTACTGAGGGCAGTATACATGTAGACAAAAAATTACATTATAAATAAATATGATTCAGACATTGCTCAGCTTAAATTGTAAAAAGTAAATCCTAAAAGCCTTAACTCTAAGATCAAGAGATAAACAGTTCCAAAATACAGTACCAGTATATTATTATTTTTGTAATTAGATAATATCTTAATGTATGCTTCAAATGTTACATAACTTGGTACATACATTGACGGTGAAAAAGTGCACGTGTCCTGTATCTTAAGAGTAGATGCTTCAAATGTCATGCATTCAGTTTACATGATATCTGTAATCAAGATGTCAATTTGACATGCATAGTGTATAGCTAAAGTATTATTAAGTAGTTGATGGCAGACATTTCCGTATTCAATTTGCCTATTTCCCATATATCTTGTCTTGAAATAGTGATTGGATGGTCATACACAGACAGAAAAAATGTCGAACGTAAGGAAGCCTTCAGTAATTATAAGGCGGCTGGAAAATGGTTTTCTTTTTTTTTCTTTTTTTAAATTAATTATTTCAATTTTTATAAATCGGTTCTCTGGGAGGGTCATTTTTAGAAAATGGGATTATGAGAGGATCACATTTTACTTCGACTAATTGTATTGTCTAACCTTTTTTGTGCTTTTGGCATCACTTCAACTAATTGTATTGTCTAACCTTTTTGTGCTTTTGGCATCACTTTGACTAATTGTATTGTCTAACCTTTTTGTGCTTTTGGCGTCCCCATTGCTTGCCACCGATTCCGCATCGGTTGGGGTTAGGGTCAAGGTTAGGGTTAGGGTTAGAACCAATAAAATCGCTGCTGACAGCCAAGCAGTGAATCAATTGTCAGTTTGGACGTGAGGAGAGGACTTGGTCACAAAGGAGTAAAATAGGAACAGATGGATAATATGTTTGGGATGATGTTGACCTAGAGACCTGACAATATCGTGGGTGTTCATGCCAATCTAGTCTTTGGGAGTTAAGGCCTTCAGCTCAGCCAATTAAGTCCATATAATCAATGTGGTGGCAACTGTGGGAGCTAGTCCTTGCCATTTCACAAATAGGATACCAAAGCCGGCAAGAAATAAGGAGGTTATCATTCGTTCCTACACCTTTTTACCTTTAATGAGTATTTTGAATAATGAACGATATTCAGTAATTAAGCAGTATCATAAACTATTCAAATTCCGTATAATTTGGCAAATACATTAACCCAAGAAAGCACGATTGTCCAAATAAAAAGCCTGTTACCATATATTTTAGTGAGTTATTTGCATGATTAGTGGTTCCCTTACGGGAGGCATTCAGTTTAAATCTGGTTATACAGTAATGCACAGTGAAATTCATCACCAATTCTCGAACTACACAATGTGCATGATCACTGTTTCCTGTCAATGTTTCTGTAACGGCCAGTGTTAATTGGTAATATATGGCTTGAAATCGTTAATTTTGTAACAGCTATTCTATCAAAAGTGTTTCTAACTACAGATAAATATTTTTCACGTTGAAAAGTTAACTTAATGTTTTAATAAACATGAAGTTTGTTGTTACTTGGCACTGATTTCTTCCACATGTACATACATACATACATACATACATACATACATACATACGTACGTACGTACATACGTACGTGCGAATGTACGTACATACATACATACGTACGTACGGACGTACATACATACGTACGTACATACATACATACATACATACATACATACATACATACATACATACACACATACACACACATACACACACATACATACATACATACATACATGCATACATACATACATACATACATACATACATACATACATATCAACACTTGGGAATATAGACAACAGATCTAGTATATGAATCATCGTGTAAATAATAAAGGAATTGTAGGTAAGCCAGTTGTCAATTCAACATCAACTATCTTTAAAGTTGTTCTAATAAAATATTGGGGTTTTCAAGTGTTCCCTCAGTTTCACAAAGTATGTTTTAATGTGTAAAAGTAATTCAAACCTATACTCAAACTGAGTATTTCAACAACTTACTAGTAAGTGTACTTTAAACAGAATCCACACGATTCCCTGTGTAGTCATTCAACGTTGTGAAAAAGCGGGTTGAAATAAATTAAAAGGTTAATGTAGCTTTAAGTTTTAATGATTCATTTGCATAATTAATGTAAGTAGGTGCAAGCTTCAAGTTCTATTTAATTTGGTACATGCATTCATGATAACACTAACAGGCTGCACATCTCATGAAGCTTATTAAATGTGACATTTAGTTTAAAATGATTTTCCTTAATTAGGATATATCTTACGAATGCACGCTTAAATCAAATTAATATAACTTGGTACATAATTCAAACATAACTAATCGCATAAGTTCTGTTGCATTCCAACAATTATTGGGTGTAGGAACGAAAATGTAATGACTTCCCCCATACGGAAGACATTCAGTTTAAATCTGGCTTATATATTTCAAGAATGCACACTTCAAATTTCATATAATTTGGTACATGCATTGATATAGTTTTAATTGTAATCAGTCATTTGTATAATTAAGGATTTGAGAATGTAAGCTTCAAATTCCGTATAATTTGATTCACCCTTTGATGATAACAAAGTGCATGTTATATATCCTATAAAGTTAGATTATTCATTTGCATAATTAATGGTATTCGGTAATTAGGCAACATCTTAAGTATACAAACTTCCGATTTCTTATAGGTTGGCATAACTATTTGCCAATTGAGGGGGTATGTCATATACGATAGCGATAGCTAAGAATGTGACACTCCAACAGTTATCGTGTTTACTCTTACGGAAGGCATTCAGTTGAAATCTGGTATTGACTGTATGTGTTACACCCTTTCTGTACACGCTTGAACTGGAACTGCTTGTACTGTACGTGTTGACAGTGTCACATTGCGAGTCTTCATGTCTATACTGACAAAGTTATTACATATATGTTAAACCTCTGGGAAGGGATATAATCTTCTATTTCGAGTCCAGACAAAGTCGACCGTCAGGACATAAGACATACACGTTAGGGTTCGTCACGTACCACATAGACATTGAGACTAGGTAACATTTAACCCTACTTAATCATACTGAAATAAATATGTTGTGCAATCTATAACATTATCTGACATTTAGGAGACAATAAAGTTGAAATGTAATCTGAAATTTAAATGTATGTTATTACTACGTATATATGATAGATGTTAACTAATGACCCCAATCAAATGAAATTAATGTCATGGAATAGAGTATTGGTATTGTGCATTTCTTGTCATATAGTTATAGTTTTAAGAAATTTATGGTTTTTATTCAGCAGTGCACTTTAAAACGATTTATTTTCTTGAGAATTGTCTTGAGAAAAATATAAGCCACTTGAAGAAACAACCTGGGGTGGGGTGGAGCAATACATACGCATATGTTCATATTTTACCGATGTTCTGATTGTATGGTATACATATACTCTGAGCATATTCACATACATATACATATTCTGTTGATCTAATGATGTGTTCTTGTCACTATTTTGAGTCTTGAACGACGGTTGTTTGTTTCATTTGTTATTATCGATTCGATGTTTGAGCAAACTTCTTTTCCTGTCCACCAGATGATTCTGGCACATTGTTAATCTTGCAAAATTCTCACCCCCCTTGCCAACTTCAAAGAGGATATTTTCATTATATTTCTTTATAGATGTGGCTAACAAGGAATATATTTTCATTTTTTATATTTTCTATATTCATATTCAGGGATCCGCATTAGGTGTCGTCACCTATGTGGACTGCCTGACTGATGTCAAAGCTAAACAAATAAATGAATAAATAAAAAATAAATAAATAAATAATTTTAACTTATACACATCTTCATTTTTGAAATCGCAATTGATTCGGTTACAAGCATTATTTGCATATATACATAAAGAGATATCTTAAGAATTCAAACTTCAAATTCCATTCACTTTCGTAAATGAGTTAATGATAACGAATCACACGTACCATACACAGTTTATTGTCACAGTTTTTAACTTTAATGAACCATTTTCAAATTATTTTTTGTTACTTTAACTACATATTAAGAACGCAAACTGCATAGCTTATATAAGTTGGTATATATTGATGATAACAAAGCAGCCATGCCCCACAGAGTTTGTCATTTAACTGAATTCTTGCATAACCAATGAACAGTGTTTAATTAAGGGATATATTATGTCTTGTAGGTCAAAATGTTAATTATCATTCAGGATACTGAAAAACTTTACTGTTTATTATATTTATATATATATATATATATATATATATATATATATATATATATATATGTGTGTGTGTGTATATATATATATATATATATATATATATATATATATATATATATATATATATATATATATATAATTAATTGTGTGTGCCAAGTTTTCTCCAAACCAGCATAATTGATTACATAACTGTAGTATTAGAAGTTATATTCATTTGACTCGGTGCAGAGTAATGAAGCCTGCCGAGTGTATATATGAGAGTGATAAATATCTGTATGAGATTTGACCACTAGGACAAGCATGACAACGCATGCGTCCATGTAAATCGGTACTTTGTCTTGCTCATGCTGGTTTTGTTCACCCTTGCTGTGAATGTGCAATCCTGTTTGTTTTGATTTCTTCTGGCAGAATGTCCTAAAGTTGTACGCAATAGAAGATAAAAATGGCATATGTTGGCATCTGTAATTTGACTATGACCATGAGCATAAAGTTCAAATATCAAATTGTTCCTCAGCAAACTACTCACGATATTCAATGATAATGGATATTTATTTCGTTATACCAAGAGTAACGTCAGTTTTAATTGCGATGTGACACTTGAGTCACAATTTTAGAACATTAATTGGCAGAGAGTCATGTCAGGGTTTCTGACCCATGGTTTATGTTTATGTTAACCTACAGTTCCTTCTTTAAAGACATGTTCAAAGTCAACAATATGTTACTAATCACAGAAGCCTATACATTTGTTGAGTACACGTATGCCATAGTTCTACAGTGTAAATTAGAATCCTTACCTTGTACTTTGCCAATTATACCATAAGTTCCAGCAATACTAGCTGTAACATATCAGAATTGGTTCAGTGTCAACTGTAACAAACACAATTTGTTAGTACTTATAAAACTAAGGTTCAGTAGTACTTTTGTCATCATGGTGAAATATCTGTGTGTGTACATGTGTGTCTGAGTCTATATATGACTTACAGTCAAAATCTGGTCTACCAATTATCCTCTCTTTGGTGGGGATATTACTTTTAGCAAGTAGATGGAAATTTGATCAAATAAAAACGATCGCATCTAAAGATGCGTTCGCATCAAAGATGTGTGTCATAGGTCAAACATATGATCTTTAGTTTAAAACTTAAACTCCCAAACTACTTAGCAGCTAGGCTTGAAATTGGTGGTGATGTATATAAAGCTGTGTAGATTTAGGATTGTTCATATGTGACAGTGACTTTTCATATTGGTAAAACATCTTTAATTCCAAAACGTTTGGGCAGTTTGGACTGAAATTTAATGTCGATTCTTCTTGGAATGTGAAGATGAACAGGATCCATCCCATTAGTGGTCTGCAAATTTGGTCTAAAAATGTTGTTATCGGTCAACAGATTATATCTTGAAAAAAACTTCTAGGTGGATTTGACTGAAATCTGATGGGGATGCTTTAGGTGCTATTCTACAAATAGAGTTCAAGACATATTGACAAAACTGCCCTAAGCAACAACCAAATGCCAGTATATTTTGCAAAGATAATACGATTGTTGGGTGGGTAAGTGAATACATTTGTTTGCACATGTGCCCAGCAACAAGACCAATCCCATAGTAACCATCAAATGATGTTGGGCATTGCAAAGATGACAATTTGGATGGGTAAACATGTGGATAAACATTTCAAAAATTATCACATATATCCCTATCAACAAGACTATGCCTATAGCAACAACCAGATGATGGTGTGTATTGCAAAGATAAGACATCTATTGGATGGCTAAACACATGTACCTCTAGCAAGAATACCATACCCATAGCCACAGCCAATGATAGTGTATGTGGAAAATATGACAACAGGTGTAGTTAGGAAAGTAAATAGACATTAAAAAAATGACATTTTGTTAATAAAGTGGTGGTGCATATTGCATGGATAACGATAAGGATGGATTGGCATGGGGATAAACATATAAAGAAATTACAGAAAGTGTACAATTACAATTCCACTACAGTGCTATTGGCGCTTTACACACATCTCGACTTTAGGATTCAGATCGAGTAACACATTTCAGTAGCATATTAGATTTTATTTCTATTTAAAGATAGGAAGACTTCAACACATCAAGGTCAAATGTCAAGTTTGCGAATGTTAAACCGATTTACTCCTAGTTACTATTTGTTCGTCTATGTTAACAGATCCTATTCATTTATGACATTGACCAGTAGCCAAATGGAATCTGTTTCTCTTCTTAACGACACAGGCCAAGGTCATCGACTCGGGTGAATTCAATTCTTTGTATTCATGTTCATTCCCACCTAAGACCTTCAGTAGCTGTAAAATGAGTAAACCGAGACAACGCCAATTAGACATGTGTCTATCCATGAATTTGTAGAAATCACTCAGAGGACAGAGAGGAAGTGTCTTGATACGATGTGTCTTTTTGGGGATTCAAGCCCATGTTCAAAATTTGTCGGTGAAAGGAACTTAGGAGGTTGGAGGCGTACTCCGTACGATTTACAGAAGAAAAGTGTTAAATTACCAATCAAGATAAAATTTAAATTTGTACATTTACGATGAATACAATAGTACATGGAGACGGCGACTTCTCACAGGAGTCTGCGTTGGTCTCCGATTCTAGATTTGGTAAAACGATTACTTATTCTTTTACTATCTCGCCATCGTTATGTCTGTTTGTCATGAGTACAAGGGGTGGTAGATGTATTCGTGTCAGTAAACGCCTACACTTTTGAAATTAGATTGTCCTTCCTTCAACTTCAGTTATAATTATAAATGTGAAATTCGTAAATTCTTGTAAATTCTATTTTTTCACCGTAAATTAAAAAATTGAAATGTATTCTTCGTAAATTTAAAATTTAACACATTTGTTCTGCAAATTGTTCTGGGTAACCCCCACCCCTGCCCATCCTCATAAAAGAACCCAGAGTGGCCTATTTTAATTTTTTTCACTGAATGGGTCGAGTGATGGTTTTATTCGCAGCTTATTGACTTGTTTGACCCTTTCAAGCTGTACATGTATGTATTGCACAATAGTCATATATATGGATCCCATCATGTCTATTGCTATTAAGATACTTAACAGCCCGAAAACAATTTTCCAATTTCCGAAAACCTGGTATTTCACACAATTGTAGTAGGAAAAAGTACAAAAAATGCAAAAAATCTAATATTTTTTAATAATTGTTGAAGTAAAATCCAGTTGATCAACTTTTGAATATTCCTTCAGTGTTTGTACCTTGAAAATGTTAAGTACATCATATTTTAACTGCAAATATCAATTCATTAAACTACATGAAAAAATGTCAGCTTGATCATACACATACCTAAATTAATATATTTTTGATTCTGAACAGAGATTTTTAACCTTGGCATAAAAAGACTGAAATATTGCCAGTGAAATTATAAAAATTCATATAATTGTTGTAAGATTATCACAGTTTAAAACAAAATCTCTCAGGTCAGTTGTTGTAATCTAAAAGTCCCAAGTTAGAATTTCAATTTCACTTCCCTGTCACACAAATCAGGCATTTTTTGAGGAAATAACAAAAAAGTCATTGTCCCCTCCACCAATCTTCAATTCTACCGGACAATATAAAATGTTTCATAGACTGGTGTGTCGGTCAGCTATCAGTTGCAGGAATTGTCCTGCAGCTGAAAGGGGTGTGTCAGATGCAGGACTTGTCCTGAAGCTGAAAGGGGTGTGTCAGATGCAGGAATTGTCCTGAAGCTGAAAGGGGTGTGTCAGCTGCAGGAATTGTCCTGAGGCTGAAAGGGGTGTGTCAGTTGCAGGACTTGTCCTGAAGGTGAAAGGGGTGTGTCAGTTGCAGGACTTGTCCTGAAGGTGAAAGGGGTGTGTCAGTTGCAGGACTTGTCCTGAAGCTGAAAGGGGTGTGTCAGTTGCAGGACTTGTCCTGAAGCTGAAAGGGGTGTGTCAGTTGCAGGACTTGTCCTGAAGGTGAAAGGGGTGTGTCAGTTGCAGGACTTGTCCTGAAGCTGAGAGGGGAAGTGTCAACTGCAGGATTTCATTGCCTAACAGTTTCTGAAATTGTTGCATAGTTGAACAGCTTATAAATGCTCTGCATGACACAAGGACTCTATAATTGGTTCAGGATTGTGGATTTTATAAAGTAACCTATTATTTATTTGTTTTCTTTTTATTTAGTTGAGTGGGGGTGCGATATATGGGTTTTACTGCACATGTCTGCAATTACACAATCAGATGAATTATGTTCTAACACCACTCAGTATATTGTGGTCACCAAGCTCAAATAAAAATAGAACAAATAGACAAAAAGTTACCAATAAACACACAACATTGGATAAAAGGTTTTTCAAAACATCCATGGACTTGAATCAAGTCAACGCACACTCTTGCATTAACATTCCACACACACACAAACAAACACAAAGAGATGTTCCCTTTAAAGTTTTAGTTGTTTTATTTACAATGGTGTTTCTAGTCTGTTCTCTATGGTGGTCTGAGCACTAATGCTACTTTGCTAGAAAACATGTTCAGGAAACACTTTATGGTTTTAAATTTTTTTAAAAGCCCATCAGTTTGGAGAAGATTTAAATACAAACAGTTGACAGACAGCGGAGCTAAAAATGTTTCATAATAAGCATCAGGAAATAAAAATTTAAAAATTACAATTTACACGTCTTATTAATGACGAATCCCACACTACCTGACTTTTCTCTGTGTCTGTGTCTGTGGATGGCAGAAGAGAAATTTATCAATTTGAAGTTTCCATATAAGACACTACGCTTATGTTACAGATGTCATTATGAGCAATACAAATGAAAACTATTAGATTCAATATACACTTAAGTTATACTTGTAAATTTGATTTAGCAGACTTTCATAATGAACCATGGTATTAGAACTGAAGTATATAGTCTATGAAATTAATGAATCAAATGTTGTGATGTGTTCATGATATTATACATCAGGGTTGCTCGGTTCTTTATGATTGGACAATATTGATGCCTGCGTGCAATCAGGACATACAAGACCACAATGAAAACTGTGAAACATTTACAGATCACTCTCATTTCAAATACAAACAATTACAGTAGGCTGGCTTTGATTTTGTCTGACCAGGTAGTACACAATGTAAAAGGCCTACACCCCAAAAGCAATGAAGGAATTAAATCGACAATCAGAAAATTATGCCTGGTTCAAATTATTATTTAGTTTTGAGACCTATAAAGAACAATTTTAAAGGTTGTGGTATTGGGTTAGTGTTTGACTTTGTACATACAACCAAAGTAACAATATAAGGTAAAAGACTACTACAAAGTTGCACAAGTCAAAAATTATCTCAGTCTAATCCATCGATGTCAACTTCATTATCGGTTAATAGTGCATCTGCTAACGATCCGCATCTCAGTTTACAGAAGTTGATGCACCTTTCATCTTTGTCGATCCCAACAACACCATTGTCATAGCTGATACCAAACCGCTCCATGAAACAACAAAAAAGATAACAACATTATATTAACAATGACTTACATGTTTAATATTACAATTATGTTAAAGTTTTGGAAATTGGTGATTTGAACAAACTTCTGTATATTCTAGTTTGCTGAATGGATGTAAAATAGGAATTTAATTGTTTGTAGGAATTTTTAATGTTGAAAAAAAAACATATTTTCACTTTACATATAGTCATAATGAGTCCCCTCAACCTACAGCAGAGGCATCCACTGAATATATTAACATATATATGCATACATGGCCCAACCCATAGCCATACATCATCTTAATGGAATGCCAAGTCAAAAAATGACTTTAGCTAGATGTTTGGGCATTCCATCCTTACAGCAAACTTTGTTTGCTTATCAAATCAAAAGAAAGCCTGAATGTCTAACAGCAAGACTATCATTGCCACAGACAAGTAGGAAGCAGATTGGCAATGAGTATTGTTCCGAGGTTCTAACAGGAGGATGAGTTTGAACGTCAGTTTCAAACATATGCCAAAAGTTACTGAGTGTCACATGAGTTGCACCATCGGTGTTTGTTTCTATAGCAACCCCAGTGTTCTCCACGAGGGTCTTTGCCTTGACGTGAACGTCTTCATGAGATTCTATTCAATGTCGTCAATGAAGGAAGTGAACAGCGACACTGCGTCTATCATCATTTATGAACTCATTTATCGCCTTGATTATAACAATGGTAGCCGAAACAAAAACAGTAAATGTAGTACCGTCTTAAAGTAGAAGACGGTATGTTTGTAGTTTCTATGGCTGGGTAAATCAACCCGGTAATTTCCAAGCCTTCTCGCATACGTAATACAGTACACATGTTTGCATACAATGTACATGTACGATGTCACGACAATTTTCACATTGTATTGATGAATACGAACAAAAACCTAAAATTTATACATGTTCTTTAGAAATAACTACTCCGGTACGGTTCCATCGTAAAATTAATGTCCTAAATGATCATGTTTGGATGTGAATCACAATCATAGTATCATGAGGTAGCTCCGACGTGGCAGGCATGTTTGTTATGGTACGTTTGCACTAAACGTATTCGGTTATTCTTAGCCCAAATTCATCACATTAAAAATGTATGTACATGTATTTCCAGCAAATTTTGATGAAAAATCATTTTCCATTCATAAAAAATTAAAAAGATATCAATTTTAGAGAAATAAAGGGAAATGGATTGTTTTCAGTTAATTTTTATGAATGACATGCACATTTACAAGGTGAAACCAACAAAAAGGTGAATTTTAACGAAATACACTCACATTTGGTTGTACATGGACCTATGGGCATGGTCATTGTTGTTTGGGATATTGCACTCATTTTTGAACATGTACTCACTTGCCTACCAGATGTTATTATGGCAAAAACACACTAGCATTTCGTTGTTGGACTTAGTCATGGTTGCTAGGGCCAATTGTGTCAAAATATTTTGAATGAAATTTACAGAATAACACTTCAAGAAACCTCTCACCAAACGTCAGTCTTATTATTAACCACATACATGTACTTTTGGAGATAAATTTTTGTTGACCAAATTCACCTTTTAAGTTTTTATACTTAATTTTCATATTGCTGGTGGGATTATCCATAGACCCTCCACCATGGTGGAGGGTCTATTGATTAACGTATAACATTTCTTCATCTCTACACTCAGCCAAATCCTCAGAGTAGTTTTTGAATAAAACTACCTAGTATTTTTATTTCAAGTCTTTTGACCAAAAATGACAATTTTTGCCCTAATCACACACCAGTGATGCTATTATTTTGCTTTGGACACTTTCCCGACTAGATACCAAACCTGAAATAATGTCCCCACCAAATACCAAGGACATTGGTCTGGCAGTTTTTTGAGTTTAAGTCATTCACACACACACACACACACACACACACACACACACACATACATACATACGTATGACCTACATGTACATGTATACCACAGAACCTTATCAGTTGTTTTTGAAATTGTTGTCATCAAAGTAACTTCAGCAACTAGATTATTGGGAGAAATTTAGATTTTATTTATCAGAATGTCATTTTGGTCATGCAATAAGAACCATTATACTACTATGCTTTACCGACCTGGTGAATATTTTCAAGAAGATTTTGTTTGATAAAAATGATAAAAAAATTGATATTTTATATTAAACATCTAGTAAACAAAATTTTAGTGCAACCCTTCATATCTCTATACTATATGTTTCTAAGTACAGAATAACATTATATTTTGTATCTCAAACATTTGTATTCATACAATGTACATGTGTATCACAATACAATAGGAACACATAACACATTGAATCAATTTACATAACATGCATTTATAATTAACACAAAACCTCTTCCCTAAGGCTGCTTTCACAAAAACTTGTTGGGGGGGGGGAAGGGTCGGGAGATTTTTTTTTTTTTTGGGGGGGGGCTTGAAAATATATTGATAGTGTGTGTGTGTGGGGGGGGGGGGGTACCTGAAAAAATGTTATGGGTTGTGGGGGGGGGGGGGTACCTGAAAATAAATTGACATCATGACTTTTCAAACATGGGAAAATAAGCTTTTAAAATGTTGGTCCTCCTTTTTCAACAACAACAACAACAACAACAACAACAAGTCAACAAAAACAGCAGCTACAAACAACAGTTGCTCACAAGTTCGTAAAATGAAAAAACAAAAAGTCACCTTTTAATTTTCTTTTAATAAACTGTTAATGTAATGATAAATTGAAATGGGCGAATTGAATGGTAGAGATTGTTTTTTGTCTGAAAATACCAGTGTCTTTCATGTACACTGCTATCTACTGAAATTTGGTTCATTTAATGTGTGAAATTACCTTTACGCTGTACTGAAAATATACTTTGTGACATGACTGTGTTTTGATTTGTGGTTATTACAATGATATGTAACTTTTTCATGTACATTGTAAATTCTTACTAGTATTAAATGACAGACAAATATGACAGACAACATTTTACATTTGCAGCTCTTGGAAGTTAAAAAAAAAAAAGAGTTGGAAAAGGTTCATCTCAGCCTGCCATCAAAATGTAAAAGATGCACCTGCACTAAAACATACTTGACAAGTATCAAAAACTTCTGTTCAAGGTATTTTTTCATCCTATAGATATGACTATAATTTTCAACGTAAACTTTTAATAACACATGTGAAACAGAAGACAATATCTCACAAGCTGAGTTAACAGAGAAAAAGGAAAATAAGTTTTTTGCACATACTTTTCAACTTTGCATGAATATACTATTACTTGTAAATATAAAGATAAATAAATAAACTTTGACATAACTCTCAATATAAAGCTACCCTAAAGATATATGGCCGGAATGAGGTAGTGAACCTGTATAGTAAAGGGTTAGTGTCAAGTAAAAATGTTGAGAAACTTGACGAATTGAGCAAAAAACTGTGTGTCAAGAAAAATATATTAAAGGGAGCAATCCTTCATTTAGAACAACAGAGAACACTTGCCTCTATGAGGGAAAGAAAAAGAATGATAGAAAGGGAGCAACATGCTGAAAAAAAATTTGATGAATATGACTGGGATGCGCTTGTCAGAAACGGTGACATTTCCAAATTGAAAGTGAAAGAACTTGATAAGTACCTTTCCAACTATGAAATTCCTGCTGTGGCAGGAATGCACAAAATACTTAGTAGACAATGTTGAGGCTGTAAGATGCCACTATTATCAATCTAAAGAAAGTGAGAGTGATTTGTCATCTGATGACAGTGACAGTGAGAATGATGATACAGCTAGTTCCAACTCTGATGAAGTTGAAGGAGAAATTGGGTCTGATGATGATGATGATGATGACAATGACATGTTTATATACACAAGATCTGGAAGGAGAGCTACCACTTGGAAATCAAAAATTTAAATAAACACATTCTGAGACTTTGTTTAAAATCCTGCATTCACCTTTGTAATTTAACGTCAAAACCAGTCCAATAATCAGGCTCTTACAAGGTAAATGTATTACCAGGTTCATTAAGTATACAATTACTATGATAATAGGGCCATCTTAATTATCATTACCACTACCGGTAATATATATCACTTGATTCCTATTCTGTTAGATGAAATGTGGCTGGCATTTTTGAGTCATACATTTATTTTCTTTTGACATTATATTGAACTAATTTACATCAAACAAGAATGGGATACATGGCAATGCACTTTATTAAGGGTTTTTGCAGTGTTATTTAGACCAATTTGATTTCTTTTAGCACACATTTAGGAAACTGAACTGGAACAATACAGTATAAAACTCTCTTTAGATAACGTGCATCACAATATTTGCAAATACAACTAAAATGACATTCAACTGTAACACTACTAGTACATGTATAATGTACTAGTACAATATTGAACAGAAAACAAAGACTCAGTTGGTCTGCTGATCATTTTACAAGAGTTATTCAAAGTGTAATTCATTTACAAGTATATGTTGTTTTTTGGAATGGCAATGCACTGGTTAACATAACATTTTGTTTGTGTATATATATACACACAATATACAAATTGATTATATATATATAATGGACAAAGTTGGTATTAAGTGTATTATGTACAGTTTTGTACTTGGTATGGAATTTTAACGCACAGTATTCCCAAAAAAATTATTCGGGTGGGGGGGGGGGGGGTACTTGAAATATTTGGGGCTTTGGCAGGGGGGGGGGGGTACTTGAAAAATTTTGGAATATGGCAGGGGGGTACTTGAAAAAAAATTAGGGTTTTAAAAAAAATCTCCTGACCCCCCCCCCCCCCCCCCCCCCCCCAACACACAACAGGTTTTGTGAAAGCAGCCTAAACAATAGCTTACATCTGAGATGGTACAATGGCAATGGTGATATTGTTAATTTTGATTGATTCCAATTGTACAAACGACATTTTCTGGAACTAAAACACACATGTAACCATAAATGAGGTGGCTTACCTTGCACTTCGCCGTTTATCAGCGACGATTGTTTTGAGTGTTCAGTCATTGTTGATATGCTAACGACTGTTTGCCGGCCTCCGTTAAACTCTTTCCATCGTTATAAATCGCTCTCACTCTCTCCACAAGGCTTTTGAGAATACTGGTATACCACCACAGTGTGTTTCATAAAACATAATCACTCCATTGAAGACGCATAACTTTCACGATTGTCAGAACATGAACCAAAAACTGCTTGGCCGTGCTGATAAACACAAAGGCTAACTTTCATATCATAACCCCTGCGTGACCTAATGGTAAAGTCCATTTCTCAAAGGTACACAAGCATCAAGGGTGAAGGGCTCGTCGACTGCAGTCATTGCCCAAAGACATGTAACTTAAAACTGCTTGCGTGGAAGAATCTTACTTTGAAATAGATCGAATCAAAATGCATGAAACGCGTCTTAACATGCACGGAAGAAACATTTTTATGTGTGTATGTGTCACAGTGTGTGTAGCGTTATCATGTTCAGTTACTCGTATATGACCTGTGCATAACATGAACTAATCCTGATTACCCAGACTCCTTTTGTTCGGATATGCAAACGGCCCAGACCATGCAACCCAGCTGGTACTGGTGACCATTACGTAATATACGTGACCTCTGTTTTGGAAAACGACGCGATGGCCGTGGGTTTGGATCGAGGAGTCCATGAGAAATGCACGGTAAGTAACATGCCAAACAGTTTAGTTGTCCTGTTTATAGACGTATGCAAGCAGGACTAAGTTGTTGTATGATTGAGTTTGTGGATAAACGTCATATCACTTTATCAGCGAAATCGTACATGTTTTATGCAAAGTAGTAGAAAGTCATCATGACAATCCTTCCATTGTTTGTATTGCAGTCGTTCTAAGTTCTATCTGACGGTGTTTGTATTTATCATTCGTATTGACGTTATTAGTACTACTCATTTATAGATGTAAATATCATACTTCTGTATTAAACGTGGGTGCTTTATGACGCGGTGTTTGCCTGCCTGAAATATTATACAGTACTATTCTGTTCCATGCAATGGCTTGGATCAATTGGTAAACAAACCATTCACACCAAAGGAAATTCATTACATTCAAAAGGTGCACATCATGCATTCATTTACATGTCATTACCATTCTGTCAAGATACATTGTACATATATTTTAGCATCATTTTCCCAACCGCACTAAGTACTGTAGTAGTACATGTATCTTATATTATCATATGAAGACACAAATTCACTGTTGAAAGACAAAAATCCCACACATCATTTTTAATCAAAAGTTAAGATAGCCTTGTGAAATAGTTTAGAATTTATTTCTCAAATTTCAATTAGTCAAAATCTGGACTCCTAACTTAATAATTATTTATTCCAAAAATATATATCATGTACATAACATAACAAAACACATTTACTAGTCAAGATGAATATGTATATCAATAACTAAGGGGAAAGGGGAATGAAAATATTTGTTTTGCAACTAAACTAGTGATATAAATACAGTACATTTGACATTGACAATAAATACTATCTCGGCATAACTGCCATATGTCAAATGTGACATACTAAATCTTGGATCATCAAATTAACACACTATGACATAGCATACAGATATGCCCAATTTGTATTAATCGAATATAGATATTTTTTTAAACTCTCATTTGAACTCTGACTGGCGGGGCCGTGGATGTTCCTGATATTCAATGGTAGTCTATTCCATATTTTTGTGGTGCATTCTTTATGTGAAACAGACCCTACTTGTGTGTGGCTTTTGGAGTACATAAATCATTGCTTGTAATTGCCTTGTTGAGTAGGAATGACTCATTCAACTAAAATAATTGTGAATATCTTTGGAAGACTACATGTATTGTGTAAAGAATTTCTCGTGAACAAATTTAACAATGTTTAATTTGTTGAAATAATATCTGTCACATACACATTGATATAATATTTCTCGCAGTGTATATGTTAAACAGGACATTAATTCGATATATTCTTTCCTTTTTTCAGGTAATGAAGATGGATTGGTAGCACTACAAAGGCACCAGTGTTGTCTATGGTATAAGCCAAGAACACCTGTATATGACACCCCCCCCCCCCCAACACTCAACTAAATAAAGAGAAAACAAATAAATAATAGGTTACTTTATAAAATCCACGATCCTGAACCAATTCTAGAGTGTGGTTTATTGACTGGATCCTTGTGTCATGCAGAGCATTTATAAGCAGTTCAACTATGCAACAATTTCAGAAACTGTTAGGCAATTCAATCCTGCAACTGACACACCACTTTCAGCTTCAGGACAAATCCTGCATCTGACACATCCCTTTCAGTTTCAGGACAATTCCTGCAGCTGACACACCCCTTTCAGCTGCAGGACAATTCCTGCAACTGACACACCCCTTTCAGCTTCAGGACAATTCCTGCATCTGACACACCCCTTTCAGCTGCAGGACAATTCCTGCAACTGACACACCCCTTTCAGCTTCAGGACAAGTCCTGCATCTGACACACCCCTTTCAGCTTCAGGACAAGTCCTGCAACTGACACACCCCTTTCAGCTTCAGGACAATTCCTGCAACTGACACACCCCTTTCAGCTTCAGGACAAGTCCTGCAACTAACACAGGTTCAATTTTACTGATTATGAGGGAAATTTGCTAAAATTAATAAATATCTTAATTCAGATGTAATTTTAACACATTTTGATGGAAATATTTTGAAAGATACATTGCAGTGTGTTGATTTCATTATTTCACTGGAATCTTTGCAGTATATGAAAGGGTTTGACTACAGTAAACAAAATCTTGAAAATTGTCATGGAAAAATGTCAAAATTGATACCGTACACTCATTTATGAATCTTTCTTATGAAAATAATCTAAAAATGTGTACTTTTCGGAAAGTGGAAAATAGTTTTCGGGCTGTTACTTGTACAAAATAATGCCAAGATACATGTAGATGTATGCACGTCCTTTAGATAACTCACATCATCATATTGAAAACCATGTATTCCACATTATTTATGATTCATTTTCAGGCCCTGCTTGTCCGTCTTTACCCAGGCCTCGAAACGGAAACATTTCGTGTAAAAGTCGAGGGGATATAACTGTGTACGTAAGACAATATAGCCTTTATTGAAAACAATGAATAAATGTTACAATATTTGGAATCCAATTCTATGGAAACCCCCTGGGGTGCAAAAGTAGTCGGGAATTGAAGCGATGATTATACTCAATTACTGCAAATATTCCATGCCGAATAAACAAACCTTTGTATGTATGATAGACGCTTGAATGGCATGCATCAAAGTGTATCCTCAATGGTCAAGAACTATTTTGATATATAAATACAAAGTGTAACCTCAATGGTCAAGAACTATTTTGATATATAAATACAAAGTGTAACCTCAATGGTCAAGAACTATTTTGATATATAGATACAAACTGTAACCTCAATGGTCAAGAACTATTTTGATATATAAATACAAAGTGTATCCTCAATGGTCAAGAACTATTTTGATATATAAATACAAAGTGTAACCTCAATGGTCAAGAACTATTTTGATATATAAATACAAAGACATAAACAACGTAGTAGGCATCAGTCGGGAGATACTCACCCATGTTTGAAAATCAAAATTCGGTGACGAGATATGGAGGACAGAAAAAAGAGAATTGTAAACAATGTTGTCTTGGTGGGAAAGCACTCATTTTGCCATGCAATTTATTTTTGTAGAACGTGTAAACCTTCTTGTGGTCCTGGATATGTTTTTCCTTATGGTTTCAATACCAGACGTTATTATTGTAATTTTGACGTTGGTTTATGGGAGCCTTCAAGTGAGGTTCCCCATTGCTACGGTAGGTTCTCCTTCGTCAGTGTAATCCCGTTAGCGTGACATTCCCCTGCTGCAGTTTTTAATACGACCTGATATGGCTGCTTTGCGCTTAAACGCTTTGAAAGCTTGGAAGGCCTATTAGTTGCTGCCGCAATACATTTTAAACCAAAGCATGCTGGCGTGAAACGTGTGCTGATCAAGTGCTAAATGTAGTTTGCTTGCAATCTTAACAGGCTTCAGTATAATCCGAATGGCCATGTTGTGTTTGGTGTAACAGATAAATATTTTATATGTACATGATATAGAACAAATACTATGATATATATATATATATATATATATATATATATATATATATATATATATATATATATATATATATATATATATATATATATATATATATCACAAAAAGTAAAATATGAATTAACATGTATTTTATTTTAATTTAGAAAGTTACAAGTTAAACTTTGACCGTGTGAAATAAAACATTCATCATAGCTCCCTTTCAGAAGTTTTATGAATTAAAGTTAGCGACGGCATGGTTTAGCCAATTGTATTTATCTGTAAATGTTTTGTGGGGGAGTGTAGTTTACTGAACACTTTCCTTCACTTCTTTCTTTCTGCATATTAACAGGTAGTCACAGTATTCTACTTACTGATGTACACTTAACCATCACTTGCAATTGACTGAACACAATCCTCATATAAGGATATATGTCATGATCCGATGACGTAATTTACCATACGTATGAAACATTTACGGGAACTCACTACTATGCAATCAGAAGTTCTAACAATGCCAGAAAACAATATCGTAATGTCATAGAAGTCATGCATCGACATTAACATTAGACTAGTATAGTTTAGAAGCTTGTAAACCCAAATTGTGCCAATTTAAATTGTTGCATAATATATACGGAGAGAGAGAGAGAGAGAGAGAGAGAGAGAGAGAGAGAGAGAGAGAGAGAGAGAGAGAGAGAGAGAGAGAGAGAGAGAGAGAGAGAGAGAGAGAGAGAGAGAGAGAGAGAGAGAGAGAGAGAGAGAGAGAGAGACTGGGCGACTACTTTCTACTTTTCAACTACAGGGTTAGACAAAGACTGACATACTTACTGCCCTGTCATTGTATGACTTTGTAATTATTATATGTATATATTGACGCGATTGACAAGACGAGTCCTCCATTGTTTCTGCCTGCAAGGAGGTGGGAGGTACAGGCTACAGACACTTTGCCATTTGTTTATGAAACCGGTGATGAAATTCCAGGATTTTTCTTATGTATTTGTATCTGCTGCGCCCTCTTTTAACTTCTTTTGGGAATTTGGAATTATTTGGAATGTTAAAGTCATTGTAAAAGATATTATCAAAATGATCCATCACAGATAATAATAAAAGACATAAAGAAATGTTCCGTCGCTAAAGCAGATTCATTTGATGACGTAATTATGATTTAACATATTTAGATATGCATATTAACGTTTTCTTTTCATCAACATTATACATTGTTCATAAAATTAGTTTCAATTATGGAAGAAAATCAATTATTGCTTGATTACATCTAGTTTTATTGTTATTTTAAACTTTACTTCAAAAGTTCTGCGTGAAAAAATTGGAGATGGCTTGTCTCGTCATACGCTTCACTTTGTCACGTGATTATAAGTACATTACGTAATGTTGGTTATTTGTTTACGATGGTGTTATTGCCCCTCGCAGAAATAATGGTGTACGGCTTTACATCAAGTTTAACTCTTTAATTCCCGTTTGTTTCTATGTTAACAATAGTTTACTTATAGTGAACCTTCGAACCATTCTATAATACTGCCGACTAATAAATCAATCTGATGAATTAGGAATACATTATACTACAGTGATTTGTCTGCCAGTGCTACCTAAGTGATGTGTATGTCAGTGCTAACCAAGTGATGTGTGTCAGTACTAGCCAAGTGATGTGTATGTCAGTGCTAACCAAGTGATGTGTGTCAGTGCTAGCCAAGTGATGTGTATGTCAGTGCTAACCACGTGATGTGTGTCAGTGCTAGCTAAGTGATGTGTCTGTCAGTGCTAGCCAAGTGATGTGTGTCAGTGCTAGCTAAGTGATGTGTCTGTCAGTGCTAGCCAAGTTATGTGTGTCAGTGCTAGCCAAGCGATGTGTGTCAGTGCTAGCCAAGTGATGTCTGTCAGTGTTAGCCATGTGATACCCGTCAGTGTTAGTCAAGTGACGTGTGTCGGTGCTAGCTAGGTGATGTGTCTGTCAGTGCTAACCAAGTGATGTGTGTCAGTGCTACCTAAGTGATGTGTGTGTCAGTGTTAGCCAAATGATGTGTGTGTCAGTGCTAGCCAAGTGACGTGTATGTCAGTGCTAACCACGTGATGTATGTCAGTGCTAGCTAGGTGTGTGTCTGTCAGTGCTAACCAAGTGATGTGTGTCAGTGCTAGCCAAGTGATGTGTGTCAGTACTAGCTAAGTGATGTGTCTGTCAGTGCTAGCCAAGTGATGTGTGTCAGTGCTAGCTAAGTGATGTGTCTGTCAGTGCTAGCCAAGTTATGTGTGTCAGTGCTAGCCAAGCGATGTGTGTCAGTGCTAGCCAAGTGATGTCTTTCAGTGTTAGCCATGTGATACCCGTCAGTGTTAGTCAAGTGACGTGTGTCGGTGCTAGCTAGGTGATGTGTCTGTCAGTGCTAACCAAGTGATGTGTGTCAGTGCTAGCCAAGTGATGTGTGTGTCAGTGCTAGCCAAGTGATGTATCTATAAGTGCTAGCCAAGTGACATGTCTGTCAGTGCTAGCCAAGTGATGTATCTACCAGTGCTAGCCAATTGACGTGTATGCCAGTGCTAGCTAAGTAGGCTCTATGAGCTATTAATAAAGTGACATCTGTGAGCACTAGCTAAGTGATGTGTCTGTCTGTACTAGCTAAGTGACATGTCTGTCAGTGCTAGCCAAATGACGTGTATGAAAGCGCTAGCCAAGTTGCATGTCTGTCAGTGCTAGCTAAGTGACATATCTGTCAGCGCTAGCTGAGTGACATGCCTGAGTGCTATCTAAGTGATGTGCCTATCATTGCTAGCTAAGTGACATGTATATCAATGCTAGCTAAGTGGTATGTATGCCAGTGCTAGCCAATTATATGTCTGTCAGTGCTAGCAAAGTGATGTATGTCAGTGCTAGCAAAATGATGTATGTCAGTGCTAGCAAAGTGATGTATGTCAGTGCTAGCAAAGTGATGTATGTCAGTGCTAGCAAAGTGATGTATGTCAGTGCTAGCAAAGTGATGTCTGTCAGTGCTAGCAAAGTGATGTATGTCAGTGCTAGCAAAGTGATGTATGTCAGTGCTAGCAAAGTGATGTATGTCAGTGCTAGCTAAGTGGTGTATGTCAGTGCTAGCAAAGTGATGTATGTCAGTGCTAGCAAAGTGATGTTTCTTGATATGTCTGTCAACACTATACATACATCTGTCAGTGCTAGCCAAATCGTGTGTTTGTCAGTGCTATCTATATGACGTGTCTGTCAGTGATTTAGACTGCGTAGTAGTGTCTAGTCAGCACCTTCAAAGAATGTTTCAAAGGTTCGCCACTAGTGAACTATCGTCAGGTTAGAAGCAACCGGGAATTAAGGCAATAGTTGTAGCCATTGTTTTGGAATTCCAGACAAGAGGCAACACAGTGTAATAAAACACTGTGACAGTGAAAAATCAGGAAGGTTCCTCCAGCTCTGGACTGTATATGTATTGCACTGTATAATGACTGTCATATGTATCTTTTGAACCGTTCTAGCATGTATGGAGCCACTGCTTGAGACAACTGTAAATGACAACGGAGATTTTGTTTCTTCCACTTATATCACTAATAACCCTCCTTGGGAGGGCAGACTACATTCGTTTGGTGCCTGGTGTGCTGAAAGTGATGATACTGAGCCATGGATAACGGTGGACCTTGGAAAACAAACACGTGTCGTTGGTATTGGCACGCAGGGACGAAGCAATGCAGAGGAATGGGTTATGGAATATGAAATGCACTACAGTGATTCTGGAGATTGGTTCATTGACTATAGGAATGATGGTGCTACAGAGGCTTTGGTAATTAACTACGTTGTTTACTTTAACCACAGAAAACTAAAATCCCCGTTGTAATAACGCACAAACACACACACACACACAAACAAACAAACAAACAAACAAACAAACAAACAAACAATTGAATATTGAGTCAAATACAGAATGTGTCTGTCTGTCTGTGTGTCTGTCTGTCTGTCTGTCTGTCTGTCTGTCTGTCTGTGTGTGTGTGTGTGTGTGTGTCTGTCTGTCTGTCTGTCTGTCTGTCTGTCTGTCTGTCTGTCTGTCTGTATGTATGTATGTATGTATGTATGTATGTATGTATGTATGTATGTATGTATGTCGCTGCTACTACTAACCTATATGTTGAGATTATTAAAATCATACCACAGACTTTCAAATAGGAAGCATTTTAATGACGGGACGTTTGTCAAGAGAAGTTATATTACTGTTGAAATTTCTTTGGCAAAATCTAGACACTATCATCAGGAAAAATGAGAAATACCGAGAGACTGACTACCGAATGGATGCCGGTTAGGAAAGTTATCGATTTCAAACAGCATAGTTTTACGCGTAGTCACGAGTAGCTACTCATATTGTAATTTACTTCCCTGCTCCTCAGACCATTAACTGAGTGGTCTGAGCCTGCTCGTACCTACTAGTAGCTCGTAGTCACTACTCGTAATATGCAAATAACCACATTTTACCCACATTTTACTATCAATACATTATAATACAACTGTATGGATATATTACCTACACTTTAACTTATACAGAGATATTTTGGCAGACAGACACATTCGCTTGGCCATTGCCTAGCCTCATAACTAAATGTATGGTACGTAAATGAAGTGAACAATTTTGCAAAGTACAAGTGAAACGACTGCTCATGAGGTTTGAATGTTCAAAAATGTCTCCACAGAGAGAGACATAGAGCGAGAGGAGACATACAGAGACGGAGACGAGAGAGAGAGAAAGAGAGAGATGCACACAGACAGACAGACAGACAAACAGACAAACAGACAGACAGACAGACAGAGGAAGGCATACACTTACACAAATGTATTCGCATAGCTGTCACTCAACTCAGCACTGAATATAGGCTGTAGAAGAAGTTGCGGTGAAGCCGCGAGAATTTTTTAAAATTTAATGGTAAACAACCGCTCCTGAGGTTTAATTTTGGTTCAAATCATGAGCAAAATATTTTGGTCCCCCTTTCAGCCATCAGAATTTTCATGCCCCCCCCCTTTGAACACTCAATTTGTTTCATGCCCCTCCCCCAATTTCTCCCCATTACCCCCCCGCCATAAATTCTGTCTCTAGCCCTAGCACTAGGATGTGGCCACATCCTAGCACTAGGTGCACATCCTTGTGCTAGGATGTGTAAGGTTCCCTGTGTATATTTAATGTCTACAACTATAATTTGTCATTGCATTGGTCCATATATTATTGTCTAAAATATGATTTGTCATTGCATTGGTCCATATGTTATTGTCTAAAATATGATTTGTCATTGTATTAGTCCATATTCTGAACTGAAGCCATCTTGAGCAATGTCTTATTCGGATTTTTTTTCTTAGCGATTCACTGGCAATGTTGACAAGACGAATGAGGTGAGACAAATGCTACCATCCGAAATTCTTACTAGATATGTTCGTATTCTGCCGAAGAGATGGAATGGTAACCCATGCATGAGGTTTGAATTGTATGGTTGTGACTACGGTAGGAATTCTATTATGTATATATTGAAGTGGAATATTCTGTAACCAAAGCAACTATTTTCATTTGTTGTCAGTTGACAAAATGTGTACAACACACTAACACCTAGTAATATTTAGGATTACGGTGTCGGTACAACGTCATAAATTTGGTCGAGTATGCTCAAGAGACTTGGCAACCGTGACTGGTGTGGTTTTCAAATTGTTTGAATATAAAAGTGATTTCATTTCAGATGATATTTTATGCTTCGTAGTATAGTGTTCAAACCGTTACTGTATATATTTCTAATTAATAACAAACCAAGTTACTATATATGAATCTATATTTCTAACATGTAAACATGTAACATTTCCATGCGTTGTCAAAGGCTAAGCAATTGTACTAGCTTTATTTGGATTGACTAGTTAAATTTCTCATGGAGTGTCACCAACGAAATGCATCACTTTGTATATCCATTATTTTGACGTTGGCGTTTTGGTTACAAAATTGAATTGCTTTCGGCTACATATTTAATCGTTAGTTTATTAATTCTGTACATGGTCATATAACAGCAACAGTTTGTCAAATCTTATACATTACGGATGTGATTATGAATTTTATTTTTATGTTTACTTTCATATATATCTATGCATACCAATTGCAGGCTATTTTTTATTGAGCCAAAATATCATTCTGCGATTTCAATTAGTGTGTCAATTGTTACTTTGTACAGCCCCGATCGACCACTGTGAATCGAATGAATGTCAGAATGGAGCCATTTGTAAGAACCAACCATTCAAATTGAATTACGAATGTCAGTGCGCTCACGGATTTGCAGGACAGTATTGTGATCAAGGTTAGTCAACCCAGCTTATTGACAATGTTCACGTGTGTATCATAAAGCAATAACCTTGCCACCGAGAAGGTTTGCAACATTAAAAAGCCGTAGTTGTATGCTTACTTGCTTAATTAAAGCCAGGGACAAGGTGACATGTGTACTTGTGGAACGATGTAGCATATTTACTCAAGGCTTGTTTATACTCAAGTAGTAGTTAAATGTCATTCAGAAATTTATGGTTTTTTCACGATTATTTGATATGCTGTCTTGAAGTCGCACTTTGTGTCGAAGGAAAGTAACGTTAGAGAGAGAGAGAGAGAGAGAGAGAGAGAGAGAGAGAGAGAGAGAGAGAGAGAGAGAGAGAGAGAGAGAGAGAGAGAGAGATATGTCGACACACAGCCATTCTGGGCGACTACTTTCTACTTTCTTCTAAAGGTTTAGACAAAGACTGACATACATATACCTGTCAGCGTATGACTTTCGTCAGTCAGTCAGACTGACTGACTGACTGACTGACTGACTGACTGACTGACTGACTGACAGACAGACAGACAGACAGACAAACAGACACAGACAGACAAACAGACATACATACATACATACAGACAGAAAGACAGAGACAGGTAGACAGACAGACAGACAGATAGCTAGAGAGACAGACAGAACAAGATACAGAGTGAGGGGGTTGAAAAAGAGAAAGATTACAGCAGGGAGGGGGTACTTAAAATTGCTGTATGTGTTACAATCAATATTACATCATGATTCATATCTATTGTGTATTTTTTCAACTAAATATTTTATAACAGTTGTTTGCGGAATGCCACCGGCACCAACGAATGGATCATTCAGTTGTGATGTAGAGGGAGAAGGTTACGTATGTAATTTAGAATGTCTTCCCAATCTGAGGCTACCAGCTGGTACTCCTGACAAGTATACTTGTAATTTTGATTCCGCTGAGTGGTCACCAAAATTACCGGATGCTGTCCAATGTCAAGGTAACAATCCATACAAGATGGTTTAAAGATGCACTAGCTGCACCTTGAATTTATTTTTAAAAAAACGATTTGTTAGGTTCAATGATTTAAAGTCAAAAACTGCTGGACCGATTGCCATGATATTTGGTGGGTGTATTACCTTTGGTGTCTAGTTAGGAAATTGTTCAAATCAAAATGACCTTAGAGCCGTTCAGTTGTTATCGCTGGGGGGGGGGGCAAAATCGGGGGGGGGGGGTTCATCTTAATTTCAGAATCAAAGGGGGGGGGTCATCTTTTTTCACTAGCACTGGGGAGGGTGGGGGTGGTCACTGGATTTTCAAGATGTTATAGTTGAACATAGTTTTCTCGGCCATGATTCATGACAAGACCACGTCTCATTATTTCAGATGCGGCAAAACCACTCATCAAAAAAAAATACATGTGTTCAATGCATTGGTAAATCTGAACCTTGAAACGCAGAGACAGACAGGCTTGCTTTAACATATTACAGGTTCTTGTTATAACTAGTCAAACATATTACAAATCAGACAGTCATTGTTTCCTAGAGCCAAACCTGTCTATCAAACATTACAATCATTTCATTTTATTCAGATTGTATTTATTTATACATCCCAACTACTTTCTCAAAACCAACTACCCCACAACCTGGTTGAACTTTGTCCATGTCCAGAGCCCCCCCCCCCCCCCCCATACATGGAATTTGGATTTGGAATTGAGGAGAAGTTTAGATAATCCAATGTCAATAATTAGAATGCTGGTTCTTGGCATTGTTTTTGCTATATCAGTGTATCATGCAACAATTGTTTTTCAATGGTCAAGATGATTTGGTGTGGTTGATGTAGTCATGAGAAATTTTGACTTCAAACTGAATTGAGTGGTGAAGTAGTACATGAATTGAATGTAATTCTGTAGCCAAATGTAGGTACATGTGTACCACGTATTGGATACGCGTATTGGATAGGTATACTGTTATTTGTGTTTGATAAATGTAGCAGCGAAATGATGAAAAAGTACATCTTCATTTCAGGCCGAAGGTAAATAAATAAATAAGACTAACTCCAAATCTATTGGCAGATGACTCTTCCGGATATCACTTTATGTAACATTCAAGAATGGGAATATTTTCAAGATTACATGTTACTTCCTAAATGTTGTGATGACTTATTTAGAGTACAATACAATGAATGCAAAAACTTACAGACATATTAATCTGACATAGGAGTAAGATGATTCTATACTCATATTAAGAGTGTTCTTTTATTGAAATCTTCAGAAAATTACTAAAACCCAAGTTCAGTAGTACTACAGTGCATTCTGGCATATTTTGTTATAACTATCATAGTATTTTAACATTTTTTCTGTGTGTGTGGAGGGGGGGGGTCACCATATGTTTCCTCCTGTCAAGGGGGGGGGTCATCATTTTTTGGTTGTGGGGGTCTATCTTTTTTTAACAACCGATGACAAGAATTTGCCGCCCCTCCCCCAGCCGTAAAAACTAAACGGTTCCTTACGACCCGTGTGTGATTTGGGTCAAAATATGTGGTTTTTGGTTAAAAAAACTTAAATTCAAAAACTACTGGGCAGGTCGGTCTGAAATTTTGTGGGACCAGTAGATTAAGATTTGTTCACGACATGGTGATCCCAAAAGTGATATGCAAATTAGGGCTAAAATGTGTGTTTATGGTCAAAAACTTATATTTCAAAAAGTACTTTGTCATCGAGACTAAACTTGGTGAGATATTTCTAGAAGTGTTATTCTGCAGATTTTCCTCAAAACATTTTGACACAATTGACCATAACACCAAGACCCCACCCTTAGCCACAACCAAATGGCAGTATATTTTGGTCAAATAACAACATCATGATCTGGTAGGCAAGTGAGTAAACATTCAAAAATGTGTGCAAATGTCCCTAGCGACCTTGACCACGCTCATATCAACAGCCAAACGGTGGTGTATTTCACAAAAATAACAAGGATTAATAGACAAGTGAATACATTCAAAAAATATATGTAAATATGCCTAACAACAAAACCACGCCCATAGCAACAGCCAAATGATCATGTATATTGCAAAGAAAACATCAGGGATTCATAGACAAATGAACGAACATTCAACTTTCTTTTGCAAATATGTCTAGGAACATGACCACGCCCATAGCAATAGCCAACATGATCGTGTATATTTCAAAGATAACAACAGGGTTGGATAGGCAGCTGGATAATCATTCAGCAAATGAACACCTACACCTAGTATGGATCAGCATATGGGTTAAACATTTTCCTACAACGCCATTGGCGCTATTTTTATTATAATACGGCGACATATTCAAAACAAGTTTTAAAATTTCCAATACAATATTTGCAGATAATAATGACCACTAATTACCACTCATAATATCAGTTAATAATGACCACTAATTACCACTCATAATGTCAGTTAATAAGTAATTGACCAATGTTTAGTACATAAATCATTTGGCCATATGATAAACAACCCCCCCCCCCCCTGCAGCAGGTGCAATATATCAGACATACTGTAAGGTTATAAAGAAAGACATGATGGCACTTCTATATACAATTTGACCACGAATTGGACCAAATGACAGGATTACATTTTTGAATACCAAATATGTTGGTAAATGAGACGAGGTAGACAGACGAATAAAGTGATATTGATTGGTATGTATACGTCCTTGATAGATAGTAATGCATACAATAGCCCAAGCTAGTCAGTACCTACATTCTCAGAAGTATTGACAGAAAGAGGAACATCAACGTTTTGATATGTCCTAGTCAGTGATCACTCTATTTTTAATGTACATTTGTTGATAGATTTTGTAGAGCCTACCGTAGGAGTACATTTGCCAGGAATACCAAGCCGTGTATTGCCCGAAGTTGGAGGATTAGGTAAGTGCAAACTGAATTGACTTTGTCCAGCCTTTATCTGGTATAGTCCGAGAGTTTAAGTAACATTTTAACACCGGAACATTTCTTTCCATTTGTCAATACTTCTATTATTTCGTTGACATAAAGACACAATGTACATAAACTGAAAATAATACATGGTATGGGAAAAACATTAGATAAGATATTTGGGTCTGTGGAGAAGAGGAAATTCACATTGTCAATGTGATAATTCATCATTTGTTGTAGTTATGTGCTAAAATTGTGCGTTATGAATCATTTGTCTATTTTTGAACGGATCGGATCTACACACTCTATGGAATTTATGCTCTTGCGCTTACAGATGTCGAATGTCAATATAATGATATTGTGACGTCAGAACTAAAGTAATCATTAGATAGTATTCCTCAATATTTGTCTTCGTTTAGCTGAGGACAATATGAGTAACCTAAGGGGCCTTGTCACTACGTGTCGCAAGACGATTAGTGACTAACCCTAAATAAGTCACAAGCTGAATGAAGTAAAACGTTCGGGATTAATATAACAAAACCTCCACATGCATAAGTTAATAAAAATCGGGAAAAATAAAGGTGATTTGGCTCTTATTCGAAGAAGAAGAAGAAGAAGAAGAAGAAGAAGAAGAAGAGAGTAGAAAAGGGGCATCCTACCCATATTCTCGGAGGGTGATCTGAAAAAGTACCCCCATTTTACGATTCCGCGGACCTAGATGGCCGACGAAAAACACCGTCCCCCTTTTTCTTGAAATTTCCAACAAGCATGTGTAGCCGCTTTGTCTGGTACTGCCACCACCGGGTGGGTGCCAAACTAAGTGAACTAACACACGCTCTACGTATATGCTGTTGTGTGTTATTAGCCATACAAGAATACTCGTAAGCTCTATATATCACGGCTCTTTTCCTAGAGGCAAACGTCGACAATTCTACACGAATGGCTTCAACTCGTATGACGATCTCGATTAGGCGTAATAAAAAAACTGTGTGGCTCCGTTTACATTCAATTATAGAATAGGCGGGGGTCGGTCAATTTTTTATTTTAATCTTTATCTTAATGTTTAATTATTCCATCCCGGGGTACTTGTAAGGGAGCCTTCAGTATGTACATGGGGGGGGGGGGCGGAGGAAATCACACATGGTCTGTTAAATAAAACATGACCCTCCCCCATTCTCCATTTGTAAAAAGTGACCCTCCCCTTTGTCTTATTTTGTAATACATGACCCGCCCCATGACAATTGTATATACTAAAAGTTAATCAATATTCCCATTATATGTATACATACAAAATAAATGATTTTGTACAAAGCAAAATGTGTACATATAAAGTAAAAGACTGGCTAGTTACCTTTCTCTTATAATCATACACAATCTAGTTCGTATCTAAAACGTGCTTTCCATGTTGTGCATACTCTGCCTGATCTGGCCACTTGTAAAAGTTACCTGATATCATTGTCATCATCATCTTCAACTTCAGTATTGCTATTATCAATGTCACTTTAATCTGACTCACTGTCACTACTTGAGGCAGTACATGTATCACTGTCCGTGTTCTCTATGACATTCAAAATTTAATCATCATGATCATCATGATCATCATGATCATCAAAATCATCATCATCATCATCATCATCATCATCATCATCATCATCATCATCATCATCATCATCATATTTTAACAACAACATTCACGGACAGTATGAATGATAAGGTGAGATGGTACACTCAACAATATACATCGTTTTATTAAACAATTTTCCAACAATATATGTAATTTTATTTTTTGTATTTTGGCATGTAAAGTACTCGTAAAAATAAATGTTGAGTGCTCATCTCACTTTTACATCTCAAAAAACACAAAACAACCTTAACCAAAATGAAACGGTGAAAATTAAAGTATACTTATTCTACACTTAAAGTATACTTTGGAATGTCAAGTACATTTCAAGTATACTCAAGTAATCAAGTTTACTTTAAATATAAATTTACAATAATTGCATCTTCAATTTGGTCACAAAACTACGACTTGTAAAATGTGACCCTCCCTCTAATATTGTAATGCAAAATATGACCCTCCCCAAGAATATGTTTGTAAAATGTGACCCTCCCCAAGAATATGTTTGTAAAATGTGACCCACGCATTCACTTAGTACAAGTTGGTCCTCTTTCTCCCTATGGGGTATTTGTTTGGACACAACTAAGTACAAGTTAAAAGTAACTGACGTTTCCGGAGTAACCCTTCTAAGAGCTAAATCCTTGCATTACTGACAGTGCAAGAAATCTAAAATATTAACTGTAGACCAGGGTCGGTTTGAAGCATAGTACATTTATATACTCAATATTACATACGTTTATCTGATAATTAAAGTTATCAATCCTAGTTTATATCACTTTGTTAGAAAGGTTCTTTTGAGTTTTATAATTGTAAAATACTCATGTGTTTTTGGTTTCAGCCGATGGTTTCTGTATTTCTTGGGGTCAAAATCACTACCGGACTTTCGATGGATTGATATACGATTTCCGTGGATCTTGTTCGTATCGCCTTGTTGCGGACTGCCTTGGCGACAGTTTCCAAATTCACGTTCGAAATGATGAGGATTGTCGGCAGCAACCTAATTGTAAACGTTCACTTGTCGTATACATTGGTTCGGAGGAATTCAGATTTGACAAGGGAGAGGACCAAGTAATCATGTCTAAACGACAGGAAGAAATTACAATCCCGGCTTCAGTCGACGGTTTACGAGTGGAAAAGATATCCAGGTACATAATAGTTACCACGTCTTTTGGATTTAATCTGGGATGGGACGGTGAGGAAGCCATCTTTATTCAGGTGGAAGATAGCCTTATCAACAAAACATGTGGACTGTGTGGAAAATACAATCGAAAGGCAGAAGACGATCTAACAGACATTAATGGTGACGTCACATACTCTGTTCCATCATTTGCCGCTAGTTATAAAATGAATGACGTAGGGGGTGAGTCGCATTATATTATATTAGATTAAATATCGTTATGTGTATACTACATTCACAACA
This sequence comes from Glandiceps talaboti, assembly GCF_964340395.1. Classification (NCBI taxonomy): domain Eukaryota; kingdom Metazoa; phylum Hemichordata; class Enteropneusta; family Spengelidae; genus Glandiceps; species Glandiceps talaboti. The sequence goes on along the minus strand of NC_135549.1, from coordinate 32,295,622 downwards.
ATCTATCGTTATGTGTAGACTACATTTATATTAATCTATCGTTATGTGTAGACTACATTTACATTAGTCTATAGTTATGTGTAGACTATATTTGTATTAGCTCAGCTGTCAGCGAAAGCTGAAAGCGTAGCTTTAGGTATAGGTGAGTATAGAGGTATAGAGTATAGGTGAATCATTGGTGTCCGTCAACTTTTTATATTTTCATCATCAAAGTGACAATCAGAATACTTCGATATTTGATGTACATGTTCCCTGGGGGGAGGCTATTCAGATTTGTTCATGCCAAGTTGATCTGTGCCATTTTCAATTTTTATGATTTTTTTCTTCAAAAAATGATATTTTCATCATCTCCTCAAATACTACTTGTCAGATTACTTTGATATCTGGTGTGTTAATGCGCAGATGGTAGCTTACTCAGATTTGTTAATTTCAAGTCAGCACATCTTCTGTTCTATTTTTTATAATTTTTTTTTGTAATTTAACAAAAAATTAATATGTTAATGAGCATTGTGACCGATGCCATATTGGAAATCAGTCCACGAGACTTTAAGTAAACTGCCACTTTTCAAAAGACTCTATTGACATCAAACAAGCAATGTAATATGTGCTATAGTCATAATTCTATGTATAGAGGCCTAACTAAAAGAATATAGTTTTTTATCCTACATTGAACTATTGATCTCGCCACTAATTATAAGAAAGCGCACATTTCTTATAAAGGTCGTTATTTGAAGTAGCTATCATAATGCAAAATAACAAAAGCGTGTTTCCAATAACCTGGCCAACCCTAG